>NW_028261259.1:5581887-5725079 GCF_057802395.1 Ceratotherium simum simum
AAAGCTCTGTTAGGGCTCTGATTTTATCATAACACAGAGTACAGTTGATCAAGGGCCAAGGTAGAGTTCCTTATTGCAAAAATCTTCAGAGATGAGGGTGTTCTAATGTGATACCACCTGAAAATAAAGCCAGCACATAAAGGCAGATGTAGTTTTAAAAGGAAAAGCACACAACTGAAAGAATTGATCCCATTAAGTACACTATTCTATTTGTTTATGTATAAAATTACTGATAGGTAATAAGCAGGTGTACAGGTAGTGGAATTATCAATTTCACAGAGAATTCTTTTAACCATTGTTCATATCTTGTGTTTTACATCATTTATTAAGGTAATATTTTCATCTTTACTTTTCCTTGTGTCTCTATCTTTCTCAACTTTTCCAAGAGATATATTTATATTATCTTCTAAAATTTTAGGGCAAGTTAAAAAAAGTCATGAAACATTTGAAGTTGTTGATTTTGTATATTGGAGGAGGACTAGATTGGAAGTGAATTAGTGATAATTAGAGCTTTAGTTTGGTAAAAGATGGTAGTTGGAATTGATGCCAGGATGTTTGTAAGTCAGCTTTTACTTCATTATTTGATATAGTTTCTAAAATGCCAGAACCAGTAATTTTAAATATAATAACTTGTCTCATTTTAAAATATGTGTTCTTGGAGAGGGTGACTGAGGTAAGTAGACAAGAATTTACTGTAGTGACTTGTTTTTCTCCAATTAATCTGTTATAAACCCAACAGCCATATAGCATTCTTTTGTCCAAATGACCTGATGGCACTTTCTTAACTTTTCTTGCTGTGACTCTAACAATCTGGGGTCACACCACCCTCTCGCTCCTAGTCATGCTTTCAGTTGTAAGAGTAACATTGTCAATAATATGGTGACAAATTTGCACACAGTCTACTATTTACTAAAATATATATATCAATTGCAAACTTTGATAACATAATTGTTAAGGAATGAACAATTTGCAGTGCACTTAACAACTGATTGCTACACATTATTGTGTAATGACATCATGGTTAAAACCATTATTTGCAACATGTGGCCCCATTCAATTTTATTTTAATGGAAAGGGTTCAATGACATTTTTCTTTTGAAGAAGAAAGACTTGCATTTCCATGTTAGAAAATTATGAACTTGTTTTTAGCCCTTTTACTTGTCTTCAGCTCTTCGTTATATTCATTACTAATTCACATGTCCAGTTACTTCAGATTCATGATCCTATCTCCTCTGCCTTTTTCATGGCTCTCACATTAATTTTTCCATAATCCATTCTGTGAAAGAGGTTTATCTCCACCTTCATATATTGAGGAAGGAACTGACCCTCCTTTATGTGAACTTGGAAAGAAAGGCCAAAGTGATGCCTCGGTGTCCCTCCCCACCATTGAGCTGCAGAATGGCTGCAGAGTCCTGTGAATCATTTGCTCACCTCCTGGTTCCCTACATACTTGGCATTGTCTGTGCGGAGAACCCCAGCTTGTTACAATTGAATTTTTGAAGTCTCTAGAAGCCGGCTGAAGGATAAGACTGGCTAGAAAGGACATCAGCAAGCAGTGTACTCCAAAAGTTGGTGGCAGAAACATTAAGAAGAAGAAAACCTTTCGGTTTATCTTGTTTTCTCTTTATCTTCTCTCTTTTCATTTTCCTTTAGTTATATGGTATAAACCCTATCCACCACCCATGGTGTTTTGTTTTATTTTTTTTTCCCTCAAAGCCCCAGTACATTGCTATATATCTTAGCTGTAGGTCAACCCATGGTGGTTCTTTTTCCTGGAGTCCCATGGCATTTTATTCATATCTCTTTCTATCAAATTATTTCCATAGCGTAATTTATCTGTTTATACATATCTGTCTTCCTTGCAGACCCCCAACATTTCAAGACCTTTGGGCACATAATATATACATAAGTATTTGAGTGAATCAATGAAGATCTTTTGTTGAATAAGAAGTAAATAAATACAATACCTACTCAGCACATGAATGCAAGCATTTGAGAGAGAGTTTTGTGTTTGTTGAAGCAAGCTGTGGACCAGTTTAGGGGCTCAGTGCCAAGGTTACTCAATAGATTGAGACAAAATGAAAGAGATAATTAACTTTAATTTTAAAACTCATGGAGAACAGGAGCAGGATATCTAGGTGTGAATCAGCACTTCATCATTCTTGTTGCATCTTTGGAAAATCCAGTCCTTTATTTTTCTATGAAAATGTGACAGACCAAGAGAGTGAACAGAGGACTGGCTTTTAGAAAGGCAATTTTGTCACAGGAAATCCTGGAGGAAAATATATGGAAGGAGAGCTGGTCTAAACATGGCAGAAACTTTTTGTGTAGAAACCCTAAAAATTGAGTTTACATGCTGGCTGAAAGATTTGTAACCCAACATTTCTCCAATATATGTTAAAGCAGATTTTAAATATCTAGGCACACAAAAGGATTAGAAAGGAAAATAAATCAAACTGAAAGGAGTTTAAGATAGAACAAAGAAATGAAGCTAAAGTAAACCAGCACACTAAAATGTGTTTCAGAAGGACCTGCAGTTTTTAAAGGTAGTTGTAAATTTATCACTCAGGTTTAAAGTAGAAAGGGAAATGGGAACAATTCTCTATCATTTCATGTCCATGAGATTAAAAGCTACAGTCTGTCAGAGAAGCAAAACTTGTGTGGCCTCTAATGTCCCAAAAAAGTGTTTTGAATCGTGCCTAATGAAAGAGAGTCTGCGTGATGTAATGCAAATACAGTATCATCAACTCATTTCCAAGTTTATTACAAACACTTTAGCACACGTTTAATTGAGGTAATACAGAATTCTCTAAGGGGCCAAGGAAGAGGCTGATAGCATTCTCTCTTTCAGCTTCTCACTTGAGCAAGGGAGAAAATGTTCTTGAACAGATTGACCACGTCTCCTAAATACAATGCTCATTTTCAATTTTTCTTTTTATAAACTCATCCTGCATTTCCCCTTACATATGCAAGCTACAGCGTGTGTGTAAACATCCTTCATTGGCAATGAGGAGCAGATCCATACTATTAAATAATCAAATAAGCGGAACATACGGTTGGTGCCTTTTAGGGAAATTACAGGTTTAAGCCCACCCTCATTGGTGGAAGGACATGGTATACCCGAATTAAAATATCTACCATTTATTATGCAGCTAATCATGTCATGCTATTTAAATGAAACTTAATGAATTCTTCTTCTATAAAGTTGATTATATTTTAGTCAAACTGATGTATAATTTTATATAAGTGCATTTTTACTTTAAATGTAAAACACTTTAGAGACCACTTCATTCAGTTTCAGAGGCATATTTTGTATATTTTGGTGTGATTTTATTTATTATCTTTCATAGCACAGAAGCATACCCTACTCTTTTTCTTGCTGTCCTCTCTCTACAAGATAAAACTCATCCAAGTTCATTTTGCTTCATAAGGCATAGGCTTACTTTGTGATGAAAAAGAGATAATTTCTGAAATATATTTGGAACTGTAGGGAGCACAGAATTTTAGATTATGCTCAGAATTTTGTGAAGTAACTTCAAAAAAGATGGAACATTTAAAGTTTGCCAGGAAAGTTTTCTGCTACTTTGCTTAACAGTAGTTTTTTTTTTTTTTTAATAGTTTAGTTTCCTAATTTTTTGGAAGGATGACTGAAGGAGTTGGCAGGTTTAAATGTACCCTTGAGAGAGCTCTCTCTGGGTTACTCTTTCAAAACAACCATCCCAGTTGATAAATATTTAATGGGGACTCTGTCAGTCCCAGAGCTGAGAGAGGCAGTTCTCAAAGCTCCAGCACGACCTGGGAGAGGAGAGAGCTGGTAACCAGTGTCGTCTGAGTTTGGATGAGGCGTGGTCATTCTCAGTATGTTAGAACTGAGTGGAGTTCTCAGATTCAGCCCAGTGACTCTAGCCCTGAGCCCTGCTCAGAAGCCAGTTGACTTGTCATTCGCTCTGAGCCTGGTGTCTTCCCTCTGCTCGTGCCGCTTTCTGCCATTTCTCATGCTTCTCCTGACTCTCTCTCTTTCCTACAGCTTCTTTCTTCTTTCTTCTCTTTTTCTTACTTTTACTCTCTATTATATTCCTTCTCCTTATCATTTTTTCTGTCTTTTATTGTTCTCATTCATTTTCTTTTTATTTTGTAGTACAGTTACTCTGTACATCACTTTCACATTAAAATCTTGACCCTCTACAACTGCTATACTTCAGCTAGCTATTTTTTTAAATATTTTATCTATTTTTTATTTTTCCCCCCTAAGCCCCAGTAGATAGTTGTATGTCACAGCTGCACATCCTTCCAGTTGCTGCATGTGGGACGCGGCCCCAGCATGGCCAGTGAATCAGTGCGTCGGTGCGCGCCCATGATCCGAACCCGGGCCAACAGCAGCGGAGCGCACGCACTTAACCGCTAAGCCACGGGGCCGGCCCTCAGCTAGCTATTTTGAAGAGAGTATTTTGATAAATTTCTCTTAGACGTTATAACATTCTGATTCAAGGAAATAAAAACTATCACAAATGGGATGGGCATGAAGAGTGAATTCAGTTCAGGTAGACATGGAATTAGACAGAGGGAAACTGAGAGCTTAGGTGTAGGTGTTCAAAATATTTCCTGATACATCTTTGTAGTTCATTGTTGTGGTAAACTGCACACAGTCTTATTTACTGCTGGAGCCCAGATGTTTGCTCCTTGGGGCAGCTCATCAGATCTCGGCCTATAGAAAAGAAACTAGGAAACATTGCATGCATTTCTAATGTGAAGAACTGTTAGTGTTCCACCAGGAGACACTTTGGGCTCTTCCCTGCACTATCTGAATCGAAAAAGAGGAAGAGAAGCTTTTCTCCATCTGCACAAAACCAGGACCTTATCTTGAGTTTGAGAGGATTGGAGGTGACTGAAAACAAAAGTGTTCCCGAGTTTAGATTTGCTTTAACAAGAACTATTGGCTGGCTTTGATGTTAAAGGTTTTATTCAAAATTGACTACCTCTAATGCTAAGTTCAGAGTGGAGCTCTGTCAGTATAAGAGAGAAGAATCCCTTTTTTATTAAGTCAGTGAAATACAGTATTTTGGAGAATGGTTATATTTGAAGGCCACTTGTTCATATTCTGTTGCCACAGTGACATCTGTTGGTAAGTGACTGCTTCATGCTATTCTCGATGATTTCTGTTTGAAAGAAATACTGAGCTTGATAAATAATTGGCAAGAAATAGGATATATTGGAACATATGAGGAAACCATTTGGGTTAAAGCTAATTCAACCTGAATTTGTTTTTCCAAAAGGGTCTGTCGCCTGCATTGTGTATCTGCTTTGCTATGTCCCAAAGAGAAGTATACATGCCCTTAAGATAAGAATGCAACTTCCTTCTCATTGGCATTTCCTTAAGGATAAGCATTTCTCCCTAGGATAGGATTTGATTGCTGCAGTCATCCTGTGACCACCCAGCTCCAGACAACAGACGTGACACCAGCCATGCCCATCGAGACATGCACCCCCAGCAGATCTGCACCCCCATTGTGTCCATCAATAGCTGTTCTGGCAGGGCAATCTAGCAGGGATGATCTCGTGGCTATTGTAAAAGGGACATTGCAATCATTTGTGATACATGCTCTTTGATGGTATATAACCACTCTGTACACCCCACTTCTTTGGTACCCTTCCTTCCTTAGGGAAGGAAGGCCACAGACCATGGTCCTCAAAAGTTGGCTCATAATAAACTCACACTAATTTTGATTTATAGATTGATTATGGATTATTTACGTCGACAAGCTGATGTGCAGGAAATAGTAAAGGCACAGTGGTACCCATGTTGCCTGATATAAAATTTTTCCTCCCTCTTTCCCTTTCCAGGATGCCCACTCTTCATGGTGGCACCTACTTCCATGGTGTGATCATTCTTCTGATCACTCCTTTCATTCCCTCTTACAATTACTCAACAAATATTTAAACACCTACTGTATGCCAGGCTTGGGATACACTGAGGAAAAAATTTTCTACAAAATCTCTGTCTTCACAGAGCTTGTTTTTGTTGGCTAAGTGAGATAATGGATAAGTAGGCAGACAAGTGAATTACATAGTCTATCGTGTGATGATCTGTGTCAAGAAGAAGGTAAGTGACAGGCAATGGGGAGAGCTAGAGAGTGACTGGGTTGCTACTTTAATTAGAGAGACCAGGGAGGCTGGAGCAAGGACTAGAGGGAAAGGACAGAGCAGGAGGGCATGCAGATATCCCAGGGCTGCAGACATGCTGTGGAGGAACTGTGACTCGGATGTTGTTGGGCAGCAAGAAGCCAGTGTGGCTGGAGCACAGTGAGCAAGAGGGGAAAGGCAGAGAAGGTTTGAGATGCCGGGGAGGGTGAGCAGATGAAAGAAGGCCCCTGGGCCCATCAAAACTGTGCTGTAAGTGAAATGAAAACTTTCAATGTCATTTAACTATACGTTATACAATTTAAGTAGTAAATAATTTTTTCTATAGTCTAGTCAAGTACATCAACTAAAATGCTACTAAGTTGGGAATGTCCAAATTATCCCCAGGAGTGACTGCTGTAGCTTGTCACGTGTCTGGTTTGCACAGCAGTCGGGGGTGGGAGTAATGTGACAATCAGGAGATGAACTCTAGTCTTCATGTTGTCACCAACTGTTTGTGTTATGTTTCATCTGTAAAATGCGGAGGAAGGAAAAGATGAGTGGTTTTCAGACTCCGATCCATGGAGCACTGGATATTCCTGAAGGCTCTTGGTTTTTGTTTGTTTTTGTGAGGAAGATCGGTCCTGAGCTAACATCTATCACTTCTCCTCTTTTTGCTGAGAAGGAATGGCCCTGGGCTAACATCCATGCACATCTTCCTCCACTTTATATGGGATGTCATCACACCATGGCCTGACAAGTGGTGTGTCGGTGCGTGTCCAGAATCCGAACCAGCGAACACTGGGCCACTGCAGCAGAGTGTGCACACTTAACCGCTTGCCCCACCCAGCTGGCCCTGAAAGCTCTTTGTTTTTTTTCTTATGTTTATAAACTTCGATGCAAGCTTCACGTAGAAGAAAGTGTCCCCTAGCTTTAAAAAGATTCCTGGTTAAATATATAGTAATAAGCAGGAAACCTGAAAAACTAGATGATTTAAAAATGGTTAAAATGGTCAATTTTAGGTTATGCATATTTTATGACCATTTAAAAAATTAACTATTTTCAACAAATGAACACACACTAGCTACATGCAATAGCATAGATGAATATAACAACCCAAATGCTGCATAAAAGAAATTATATTCAAGAGGCTATAGATTTTTTAATTCCATATACATAAAATCTAAAAAAGAAACAAAACCGAGGTTTGGCTTCCAGTAATGGTGGAGTGGCTTGTTGCACTAACACTATCACAGATAACAATGATAAAATCTGCATAAAATATTATATGTATTTATATAGAATCATGCCTTTATATGTAATACACATATAATAAATGTGTATATGTGTGTATGTATAAATGTCTTCTGAAAGCAAGCAGAACTGAGAGGGAATCTTCCCTTAAATGATGGGAATTGCACCAGGAGATATTTGCAAGCTTGAGTCATTTGCCTCAAAGCATTCCAAAATCTGTACATGGCCCAGACGGGAAAAACTACAGTCTTACTTGTAATGTTAGAGGATGTATTTTGGGGCTGACAGAGTAGCTGGAAAGTTAAGGGAGAAATTCTGGAAGGGAGGGAGACACACAGAGGAAAATCTCAATATATGTACATAATCTCCCCCACACACACACCAAATTGGCAGATCTTTGAACAACACACGTGCAGGGTAGACCCCAGAGGGCTTAGTGTAAAAACAGCAATTGGTAGATGAAAGAACTGAATGAGGATTTCAGCTATGCTCACGGTAAAGGAGAGAAGATTGGACTTTCAGTCCAGCCAAGTTAACTCCCTGCTAGAAAAATAACAACACTCTTCAAAGGAATACAATAAAATCCAGAGTCTCTATAAATATCATTCATTGTTTCTAGTACACAGTTCAATTTTGTTTTTATTTATTTTTCCCCCAAAGCCCCAGTAGATAGTTGTGTGTTATAGCTGCACGTCCTTCTAGTTGCTGTATGTGGGACGTGGCCTCAGCATGGCCGGAGAAGCAGTGACTCGGTGCGTGCTCGGGATCTGAACCCAGGCCACCAGTAGCAGAGCACGCACACTTAACTGCTAAGCCACGGGGCCGGCCCTCCAGTACACAGTTTAAAAAATCTTGAGATTTAAAGAGATGGGAAAATGTAATCCATATATGACCAAAAGCAGGCAGTAGAAAATCTCCACAAGTTGTTGCAATTAGCTGACAAGGATAAGACAGCAGCTATTATAAAGATGATCAAGGTGGTATGAAAAATATTCTCATAATGAATGAACATATCTGGAAACTCAGCAGAGAAATTGAAATTACAAAAAAGAACCAAATAGGAAGATTAAATAAAAAAATACTTTTGAGTTTACATGTACATTTGAAAGAGTAGAAGAGGGCCGGCGCTGAGGCTTAGCGGTTAAGTGTGCGAGATCCACTGCTGGCGGCCCTGGGTTCGGATCCCAGGCGTGCACCGATGCACTGCTTCTCTGGCCATGCTGAGGCTGCGTCCCACGTACAGCAACTAGAAGGATGTGCAGCTATGATATAGAAAAATCTACTGGGGTTTTGGGGTGAAAAATAAATAAATAAATAAAATTAAAAATAAAAAGGAACAGTAGAAGAAACATGAAGATAGAGCAATAGAAATTATCCAGTCTGAACCAAAGAACGTAAAAATTTTGAAGAAAAATGAAGAGAGCCTTACCTGTGAGATGATTGAGTCCCCAGCAGAGAGGGGAGAACAGAAAAATTAAATGAGGCAGAAAGGCAAATCAATAAGTAATAGCATACAACTTCCAAAATTTGGTGGAAAATCTAAAATTTTAGATCCAAGGAAGTCAGCAAACCCAGAAAATAAAATACAAAATAAAACCATACTTGGGCACATGATAGTCAAGCTGCTAAAATCCAAAGATAAAAACAAAATCTTGAAGTCAGTCAGGGAAATACATATATACAGGGGAAGACATTACATACAGGGAGAAATAACGTCATTGATGGATGATATATTATCAAAAACAAAAGAGACAAATCAACAACAAAATGACATCTTTCAAGTGCAGAAAGAAGACCCAAAAGTCAACACAAGATTCTATATTTAGCAGATTTCACTTTCAAAAAGGAGGCAGAAACCACAATAGTATTCTGCAGACCTATTAAGTGGCTGAAATAAAAAATAAAATTGCAAATATCAAGTCCTGGTGAGGACAAGGAGCAACTAGAACTGGGAATGCAACACTATAGTTGCATTCAGATAATGGTTTAGCAGGTTCTTATAAAGTTAAACATACACTTATATGACTCAGATATCCCACTCCTAGGGATTTACTCAAGCAAATTGAAAACTAATGTTTAAACAAAATCTTTGGGTGAATGTTCATAACCATGTTATTCATAATTGCCACAAGTTGGAAATAAACTAAATGTCCTTCATCAGGTGAATGGAGAAAGAAACTGTGGTGAATTGGGACAGTAGAATACTACTTGGCAATAAAAAGGATAAACTCTTGATTCACACAACAATATGGATGAATCTTGGCTGCATTTCTCTAAGTGAAGGAAGCCTGATTCAAAAGGCTGTACAGTATGTGGTTTCATTTGTATGACTTTCTAGAAAAGTCAGCATTACAGAGATGAAATATGATCAGTGGTTGTCAAGGGATGGAATGGGGGAAGGGGTTGACTACACAGGGACAGTATGAGAGAATTTGGGGGAGTGAAAAAAACAGCTCTGTATGCTACTGTGGAGGCGGATACATGACCGTAAAGTTGTCAAAACCCACAGAACTGTACACTACAGAGAGTGAATTTTACTCTGCAAATTTCAAAAATCAATCAGGATGCTGGGGAACTCAGATGAAATGCAGTGACAAATGAATCTCACTGTATTACAAGCATGTGACATAGCCACACATAATGGGTGGGGATGAAAGGTCCTGACCTAAGTTACTTTGGAAGACAGTGTTTTCATGGGATACTGTAAAACTAAAGTACTGTACACAAACACTGTACGCTAGGTGGTAAATTTGTTTTTCATAAGGGTACGGATTAGCAATTCTGAAACTAGTTGACACATTAGGATATACATTGTAGCTAACTGGAGTTAAGTTTCTGACTGTTGGTGAAAGAAGTTAAAAATAAACAAAAGGAAAATGCTAGAATAAACTCTGTGGTGCTGGATAGGAGTTGGAAGTATCAGTACGAATCCATGTCACTTCTAATATATCTATCGAGATAGATGGATAGATTGATAGATCAATAGATAAATGTGTATACCTGAGTTTATATTCATACATACATTTACAGGCTCTGCTGAGATGGTCCAGAAGCAGTGACACCTTAGTATCAATGAGCACACTTAGCTCCCAGATCTTGGTTTCTAAATATCATTCTCCAACAAAAAGAACAAGGTTTTCTTGGAGGAATGGCTAATTCTATGGTGGAGATGGAAAATACAATATGAGCCTGGACCATCTTGTAGTGTAAGAAAGTAGGAAAGTGCTTTAAATAAAACACAGCAAATGATGAGTTGTGTCAAAAGGAATCAATCTAAAAGACTTCTCAATGGCTCAAGCTGGAAAACTGTGAGCAACATAATAAATAATGGCAGCATTGGATTATTACACACAGAATTAAATAAATATCCATGAGTCTATACTGACATAAAATAGATTAAATAAGAAAGGAAGAGGGGCCGGCCCCAAGGCTTAGCAGTTAAGTGCACGCGCTCCACAGCTGGCAGCCCGGGTTTGGATCCCTGGCGAGCACCGCTTCTCCGGCCATGCTGGGGCTACGTCCCACATACAGCAACTGGAAGGATTTGCAGCTATGACAAACAACTATCTACTGGGGCTTTGGGGGGAAAAATAAATGAATAAAACCTTTAAAAAAAAAAGAAAGGAAGAAAGATAGAGGAATATAAAAGAATAAGAGAAAGAAAGGAAGAAGGAAAGGAGAGGGAGGGAGGGAATCTTCCTCACAGAATTCCAAATAATAAATGTGTCTGGATAGCATGAAATAGAAAATCGCCACTAGAACACCACAGTAATAATTATTGTGGGTAAGGCTGACTGATGAATGCAAAAACTGTGGGTGAAACTTAAAAAAAAATACATTTGCAGAGCCTCAAATCATCTGCCTCAAAATACATAACTTTTTTATGTTAATTACTTTAAAAGACCTATGACTATTGAAAGCAAAAATTATAACACTGTATTGTGGGATTTATAACATGGGAAGATGTAAAATTTATGACAACAATCGCACAAAGGACAGACAGAGGTAAAGGGAACTGTTCTGTAGCAAGTTTTCCATATTTTACATTGATTAAACTCGTACATTATTAAGTCCAGGTAGGCTGTGATATGTTAAAGATGCATATTGTAATCTGGACCTACCACTAAAAAATGCAAAGGTGTGTCACTTAAATGCTAATAAAGGAATTAAATAACATACAAAAAGGGTTTGTACAAGAATGTTCACAGGAGATGACCTGCACGTCTCCAGGAGGAAGATGAGCACACTTTGGGGCATCCACAGAGCAGAACTCCCTCAGCCGTGCCGAGAAGCAAACGCTGACACACACATGCTGAGAGAGACTCATCAACCTCCTGCTCAGGGAAGCAAGCTAGACAGAAAACAATACACGTAGGATGATTTCAGCCAAGATGAACCTATGCTGAAAAAACCAGAAGAGTGGTTGCCTCGGGGGAAGGAAAAAATTGCCTAGGAAGGAACAGGAAGGGGTTTTCTGGGGGTGATGGAAATATCCTATTCTTAAGGGGCTGAAGGTTATATGGGTATGTTTATTTGCCAAAAATGTAAGGTTGAGATTTGTGCCTTTCAGTGTGCGTACTTCTTACCCCCCACACACTCACAAAGGACTAAAAGAATAATAAAGTGAGGTGGGAATGGGATGGAGTATGGAAGAAACAAAAATGGCATATGATTAGTAGTTGTTGAAGCTGGGTGACGAGCCTATTATGCTGTTTTGTTTATTTTGTATATTGTTTAAATTGTTCTGTAATAAAACACTTGTATAAGAAGACAAACTCGATATATAGTGTTCGCTTGTAAGATGTCAGCTACCTTTGGGGAGGAAGTAGGGAGAAAGAGATTGTGGGGGTCTGAGTGAAGCTGGTGCTAGTTCTTGGTCACACAAATGTGTTCACTTGGTAATAATTCTTTGAGGTTTACATGGATGACTTCTGCGTATATTTCTTTACGCATGTTATACATGAATAAATATTTTAAATCCGGCATATTTGCAAAAAGATCCTAACTCAATATCTCAGAATAACAGCAGTGTTTTGTTTTAAAGTGGAACACGTTCACTCATGATATCATCAGATGGATTTTAATACTCCCAAGTATCTAGTAATGCCCTCACCCTTGAGTGGCCCCCCTGGGTCGTTCCATTTTTGCCTCAATTTGGCAAGTGGCATGGCTTTGAGTTTTTATGATGGGTATGGGCCCTTAAGGTGGGTGGGTTCCAAGGGGAGGATCTCTGTAGCGACCCTGATCACGAGGTCCAGAGGGAGGATCATGGCAGGCTGGATGGATGTAGGGGATGGTAGGACAGATGGCCTTGAAAAGGCAAATTCCAGGATCCCATGCACACGGTATTTCCATTTTAGATATTGAATTTACATTTCAAATACTGGCCAGAGAGCTTCCACCAGGGCTGCAAGCATCCTCAGCAATAGCCAGGCTGGTGAGCCCCACCCCTACCTGAGTCCTGGCTTCAAAGGATGCAGCCCAACCACACTGCACAACTCTGGGGGATGGGCAAGGCATGGAGAGATAACATCGTATAGATAAGAGGTGGGGTAGAAGGTGGGGTGTAGAAGCAGAGGGGCGTGGGCCAGGGGTGGAGGGACAGGTGGGAGTTGGGTCCCCTAGCTGTGCATGCTGGGTGCTTTTTTCTCTTAACCATTCCTGGCTGGGAGCTTGCAGGTCTGCAGGACTACAAGTCCCAAGATGCTCTGGGCACGGGGATGTGCCTAGCCTTGGGAGGAGCAGGGCTGTGAAAGCTTGCCTGAGAGCCAAACCGCAGTTGACTCAGGACTCTGGTCCTGCACCGGATCCAACTGGACTGAGTCCCGGAGGGATGTGAAGGGACGAGAGGGACCAGAGAGTTAGGAGGGTTTGGCAGCTGCATGGGCAGCCACGGGCCTGCAGCGTGCAACTGCTTTTGTCCAAAATTGAAGCTGAACTCGTGCCTCTTCCCCACCGCCTCCCTCCGTTGCTTGATTCCTCCTCCCCCCTGTGTGCCTGTGGGTCTTTCCATAGCCTCCTACCTAGTCCAGGGCCAGGTGCTTCTCTAAACTGCTTATGGGAACTGGTTTGACATCCCAGAAACTTTCCAGTTTGCCTGCTGCTCTCTGCCTTCTCCAGCCAAAGTGCCATCATTTCATCAGCTTTTGGGAGACATTCGCCCTTGTGGCCCCTCTTGCAAGCACAACTTAAGAGTTTGCAGGGTGGTAACATTGGCTGTTGTTTGCCTTTTCCGCAGATGTGGAAGTTGAGGCATCTGTGAGGTTAATCACTGGTTTCCCCAGGATCCTCTAAGAGCAGTGGAGAACAAATCAATTCTCAGGCAAGTATCTAGTAGGCCATTTCCACCAACCCATTCCAGTGCAGAGGCCTCTGAAACAACATCCTTAAGATGAGAATAGCTTAAGTATTTTGCCCTTTAGATTGATCACTTAATATCAGCTCAGGCCTGAGTGGCCAGTCTCTCAGGGACATGGGTGGTGATTCTGATCCCTCAGGAAGAGACCGATGGTCCAGCTTTGGGAGAGGGATGTTCATGGTAGACAGCACCTGGGTAGCATTTGAAACCCGTCAGCTTTAACATCTCTGCTTTGGATTCAGGCAAGGTTCCCGGATAAACACGCCTTGGGATAGTCAGATGTACCATATTCTTTAAAAATTGATTACATCAGTGAAAACAACAGAACATAAAATATCCTGCTCATTTGCAAAAGATAAAATGCAAGCAAGACTTTCTTGTTAATTTTTTTCTGCTCACTCTCTTGGCTGTACTGTATGCTTGAATGCAGAAAAAAAAAATGGAATTGCCGTATTCTCTTTTCCTGAGATTAGTAAATTAACTTAAAAGTCTTATTGAAACCTGTGGAGGAATGATTAGCAGTTTTTCTGATTTATGTCATCCTTAAAAGCCTGGGCGTTGATTTAAATGAAAACAAGTCCTTGCTTATATCAAACACCCCAATAGGTTACATTTCCGATTCCTGAATGTGGAATATTATCAAAACAACTGGAAAACCTGGTCATGGAAACTAGACCCTGTCACTTTGTCAAGAATTTGCCTCTTTATGAATTAATGACACATGAATTCTTCAACATTTTTTAAAGAAAGGATGAGTATCTCTGCAGTGTCTCTGAATGTGGCAAGACGGGGAATTCTCTTTAGACCGCATCCTCGGGTTCTTCTCTCGTTTTCAACAGGCCCAGGTGATAGTCCGTGTGGTCAGGTGCAGCGCCGCTCCCCAGCCACCATTGTTCCATCCTACTCTGGTCTGCGACTTGAAACAAGAGTTAATTGAGAGGAAAGTCTCAGGGTCTGTGTGCTCCGATGCACTGCTGTTGGGGTGTGGCTGCAGTGACCACTGTGCTCCCAGCAGTCCCCACAATGGCTGCCTCAGACATTTGACCTCCTGGTGCAACCACAGCAGCTGTTGACAGAGCTGGGCGCTCGCCGTGGTTAAGGGTCTTCCGTCAATTTTGTGGCTCTGACCCTCCTCTGATCAGCCCCTTCCCATTCCTAACTGCTGCATTGATTGCTTTATAGTTGTTTCCTAGGAGCCACTGTGTGTAACTGGATTTCACAGTGTCTTTAGGAACCCACCTTCACTACACGAGTCACTCTACAACAGCCACTTATCCTGGTGTAGCCCATGTTCATCCTCTAAAGTGGAGCTGTGAAGAACCCTGCTTACTCAGAGCTCCTCTCATTCTCATGCTGCTCGGGCTGCTTATGAAGCTGGGCATCTCATCTTTGGTCTCATCACATTATTCTTTTCATCGATTATTATGAAGTCGGTTACGACTTTGTTAATAATGTGACACTGGCTGGCACAGGCACTTCTATGTATCTATCCCAACAGCTCTATGAAGTATGCCTGTGATCCCCATTTTACAGGGGGGACACTGAGGCTCAGAGAGGTCGAGTAGCTTCCTTCACACAGTTTCTTGGTGCATTTTGAGTCTCCGCCTGGATCTCCGCCTCTCAGGTGTGTGCAATTAGCTGGTGTTCCACCTTGTCCCTCTCTGCTAGAATTACGAAAGTCACACGGCCCATCCTGAGTCCATTGTCTGCTAGTTGGCAGTCACCCTGCACAAACAGGCCCTGGGTGGGGAGTGGACTAGAAGGGCGTGGTCGTCCGGCCTACCCTGGGCAGATTCTAGGTTTATTGCAAGAGCTGGTGTAGTGGAAGATACTGACCGTCACACACCTGCAAGGTTTCTTATGTAGAAATACTCCACTGACTTGTTGCAGGTGTCATGTCTTTTCATCTTCATTGCTCCTCTGGGCTTTCTCTTACATTCAGTGCTGTGCAGTAATATAGAGTACAGAGACTAGTGAACATAATACTGTTGCCCTGCACCAAACGGTCACATCACTCATTTTTCTAATTATGAAAGAATTACATGCTTTGTAAAAAAAGTCAAATTATACAGATCTATGTAGAGTAAAGTGAAACCTTCCCCTTCCATCCCCTTCCCTGCAAACTCACTCCCCTACTCAGAAGGAACTATTGTTAAGAGGTTGCAACTTATTCTTCTGGACATTTCCTATGAATTTATAAATACACATAAAGATTTTTTAACATAAATAAATTACATAACTACATGGTTTTGCAGCTTGCTGTTTCCCAAAACATATATCATAGACGTCTCTCCTTATCAGTGCACGTCACTCTAACTTAGCTTTTTAGAAGTTTTAGAGCTACTCCAAAGAACAGGAATACCACGATCTGTTTATTTCTTCTTTGATAGAGATGGGGTTATTTCCAGTTTCACTATTATACATAAAGCTGCAGTAAGATCCTTGTATGGAATTTATTACACTGCTATTGAACTGCTCAATTTGATTTGTTCCCTTTTAGTCAGAGACTATGATATATTTGTAACAATTTTATGGGAATTATGTTACAGGGAAATTAATTTTATCTCTGAATCAAGACATTTATGGGGAAACTGGACTTCAAGGTCATCCGTCTCAGTATTCTGGAGAAAAATCATGAAACTTAGAAGATATTATGCTTGCTGCATCACATTCTAACAAGTCACGTTAACAATTTAAAGTTGAATGTTTGGGCTGGCCTGGTGGTGCAAGCGGTTAAGTGCGCGTGCTCTGCTGCGGCATCCAGGGGTTCGCGGCGGCCCAAGTTTCGCGGGTTCGGATCCCGGGCACTCACTGACGCACTGCTTGTCAAGCCATGCTGTGGCGGTGTCCCATATAAAGTGGAGGAAGATGGGCATGGATGTTAGCCCACGGCCAGTATTCCTCAGCAAAAAGAGGAGGATTGGCAGATGTTAGCTCAGGGCCGGTCTTGCTCACAAAGCAAAAATAAAAAACGAAATAAATAAAGTTGAATTTTAGTATAGCCTCTACAGTCTTTGTTCAGAAGAAGGATGACATTTTCTTGTGTTGAAAACTTCTGACTCCAGAGGCTCTCAGTTGGGCTTCAAAGAGGATAAGATGTTGGTGTTATATCTGTTTCTCTTCAGCTGTAGGCTGCATCTTCTAAAGATCATAGAATTGAACATGGTCCAATCTATATATATGATTTGGGTCAAAAATTCAAAGTAATGAACCCAAGATAGGAATCTATAACTTTGGTTCATTTTTAAAGTTTTGTTTTATTTATTTATTTTTCCCCAAAATCGCCAGTAGATAGTTGTATGTTATAGCTGCACACCCTTCTGGTTGCTGTATGTGAGATGCGGCCTCAGCACGGCCAGGGATGCGGTGCCTCGGTGCGCACCTAGGATCCGAATCCGGTCCGCCAGCAGCGGAGCGCACGCACTTAACCACTAAGCCACTGGGCAGCCCTATAACTTTGGTTCTTAATGAAGAATTTCCTTTGATATCCTCAAGTCTCTGTGATTACTAGTAAAAACTCACTTGTGGATGAAGAGATGTGGTTCTGCTGGCAATGTCTGGCTTGAACATCCATAGTTAAGGCTGCCATATCCCTAGGTAGATTAGACTTGACCTCTCCATCACCTCTGCCCTTGTTCTTTGACCTGGGAAAAATAAGAATTTAAAAAAACTGTTGTTACTAGCACTGAATGCTAGAAATGCCCATTAAAGAGTGAGTTTGATTTGGTAAACCAAAAGGAGTATAAACAGAATAAAATCTTTAATATCTATGAAATTTCAAAAAGTTCTAATTTTTTTAAATGTAACTCTATTTTTGCAACAATGCAAAATGTATATATATAAATGAAATATCCCTCTGTCCATTTCTTAACTTGTTTCCATTGATTTGATGGATTTATCCTCTAATCAGGATTCGAAGTGGGAAAGAACATCTTGGTCTTTCAAAGACAAGAAGCCATTGATATTTGATTTTCTTTTAGCTCGGCATCCTACAGGTTTGAGGAATAAATTATCAAATAATGATAAAATGATTCTGAAATCTAATTGTTAATTACAGGAGTGTAAGGGATGATTGAATGGTGGTTCATCACCAAGGTCAGGGGTATTGTACACATGGACATGTAAACACGAATCAGGAAGCTGCTTCAGCCTCGTGACATCCCTGAGAACCACTGTGCAGGAGGATCTAGGGGCACAGCCCTTTGCCTCGATCTCCTGAGTTACATGTAGATCCAGAGGTCTTGACAGTGTCTTCAGAGCAGCTAACTTTTGTCTATTTCTCCCCTTTCTTCTCTCCAGCTTATCTCAAACAGTACTTAATATCATGTTTTAAAGTAAGGCCAATTATAGTTATTTACATGAGCTTCTTTTTCATTATTGAAGAGTAATAATCAGGCATAACATTAAATATCATTTAATCTACCTAAATAAATTTGTTGTACCTTTTAATTGATTAGTACACTGAAGTTGGTTCAGAGTTTGATATTCACCAAGTGTGTTAATCTGCTTACAACTGCCATGTGCCTCACTCCTCTTAGAAGTGTATCTTTGGCCCATCACAAGATTTTAATGACTCAAATCATCATAAATTAACATAATGCACTGTCTTTTTGATCGTTGATCTGGCATCACTACTGATCTTGGGGGACAGGTATCTACTGTATGATTGTTTGAATAAAAATATTAGAGATCAGGAATTTGTGGTGGGTAAATATGTTTTCTGATTTATTTACTTTTGAACATAATCATTTGGATTATGTGAACATCTGGGATATGGAAGTTGCTAACAGGGGGTGGTTGATACTGTCACTATTGATTTAACCTCTATGAACACCAAGTGGTCAATGGATTAAGCAAATGAGTAAACAGAAATCACAGAAATGGTAAGATTTGGGATTTAGTAAAGGACTGGGGGCCGACTGTCCTGAGAGGGAGTGCCAGGACTTGTGAGGTTGAGAGTGACAAGGAAAAGAAGACAATAGACTAACACTCAAACAAGGAGGACATGTTGACAGGATTGAGGGGGAAATGATCTGGAGGAGCCTTGAGTTTTGACCTTGAGCTTTCTGTTCTTGATGCAAATCTGCCTGATGACATCCCAGGACACAGGTCAGATATATCCCCGAGAGCGTAGAGGGAGGGTGGAAGTAGAAAACAGCCAGGATAATTGTCCTAAAAAGGTAGGCCTCTTTTATCATTTGACCCAGTTTCATGATTAGTTTTTATAGGGTAAGAGGAAAAGAAGAATGATAAGTCACGTCTTCACAGAAGAAGCAGCGTAACTGTGGGAACCAGTCCAAACCAAAACCTGGTTTAAGCATTTCCATTCTTTTGAGGATGTCCAGTGACATATTCAAGAGGCCAGTTACTAGAAACCCAACCCATCTTGGCAATTTCTGGTCTCTGAGAGGACAACTTGGACCAGCACCACCAGATCTGCTGGCCCAAGAGACCGCAAGAACTCCAAGCCTGCAGCAGCACAGGACAACTCGTAAGTCCTTTCAATCTTGCCAAAACATTGTAAAAACTTGCACCTACTCACACAGGTGAATCCCTGCCAGGTGTGCTCGCAGGTGGTCTGCATTCCAGATCCCATTCCCACTCCTGCTGGTCTTCAGATTTGGCAGAGATGATTCCAGGAACGGATCTGTGCATTCCACAGCTCCACTGTGGATGTATCAGGTAGGAGGAAAGGGCAGTGAAGAGCACAGGAGTGAGACTGGTGATAGCACTGATGGCGGACACACTTGCTAGCAAGGCAGAGAAAGTGAGGGTCTAAGAAGGCCGTCCTGACAGCAGATGAAATGGAGCAGGCACCTCAGTGTGGTCTCTTGCAGCGTCCCTAAGGTTTCCTTGCTTTGAGCTCTTGAAACTTTAAAATATACCAATAATTTTCTTTTATTAAACTCTGCTTCGAGACATAGAAAATATAGACAACAGTTTCTTTCTGAGGTGAGAGGTTGAGTTGCAGGTGAGGAGAGAAAGATCTTCCTTTTTCATGCTGTTCTCTCATTTTCCTTTACTATGTATATTATTTATTTGTACTTTAAAGTCAGCAGAGAGTTATCAATGTCACAGGATGATTCAGTTTTTCCCCTCACAGTCACAGTAAAACCTACTAAAGATGGATTATTCTTTATGTATAATATTCCAATAGATTCCAAAATATTATTTCAAACGCACTTTTGTGTCTATGTTCTCAAATTAGATATTTACTTCTAGGTCTCCATTTTTCTGTTCTCTGTTGCATGCTAATTCAGAGTTGCGTCTAAGGAAATACCAGATTTCCCTCAGTTTTTTAGATCCATATATGTTGGAAATTTAATTCATGGAGATGAACATGGCAGTTGTGGGATCGTGCTATTATCAAAAGAGATCTTTTCAGCATCAGTAATGCTGAAAGAACCCACTGCTTGTTGGGATTTAATTGTCTATTTGAGGGATCAAGCTTTCACTGTTGACTCTTCTCTTTCTCTTTGGAGGGAAAGTACAGCCTTCCCAGTCTTTCCGTTACCAAATCACTTTCCCGGGTGGCTGTGCCGTGTCAGGAAGGGCTTGGGATGCCGGGAACCAGGATTCATTTTCAGCTTCTGGTTGTCCTGACAAGGCTTCCCTGGCAGAGTGCAGCCTGTGTGTCTGGGTGACACTTGCAGCCATCAGAAAGTAGGGGATAACTCACAAGTGCCAAGCGATTCATCTGGTCCTTGTCTTACATGGTGTTCCCAAGGGATGAGGTTCAAAATGCCACTTGGTAACCATTTGAAAGCTCCTTGTCATGGGGTGGATTCTCGGTGAGAGCTCAGAACAGTGTCTGTTCACCACCAGATGGGAAGCATTTCAGTATTTTAATTGGTAAGGCTTTGTTCATGCACGTCCATGGACCATCAGTTCAGTGGCATTCCCTGCTGTAGCCCCCCACACCTCTGTCATGCCTCATCTTTGAAAGCTCCAAACAGTGTTCACACCCCAACAGGTGGTGGTAATGTAACCACAGCACAGGACTGGGGACAAAAACACAAAAAACCATGGGCAACACAGTTTATGGGCTCGAGCCCAATTGCCCCATTTGGACGAGTTGGTAACACCAACACTTAGTGTGTAAACTGGAGGATTGTCCAAGACCATGGACCTCAGAATGACACAGGCTCAGAAGTCACCTTGGACAGCAAGGGACAGTGTGAGGTCACTCACTGGCCAGGATTATCGTCCCTTATACTGGCAAAGTAGAGCTCACCCAGGATCCATCAGGGCAAGCGAGGGAGGAGGCTTGGGGCCTTCTGGGGAATTTCTGCCCTAAAGGGAATTGCATAAGGAAGGCAGGGGTGCTGAGAATCCTAGTTCACAGGGTTCAGTCATTTTTATGGAATGAGGCCCAGCAGTAGCCTTAAAAGCTGGGTCACAAATCTTTCCGCCTGGATACAGAACAAGCAGGAACTGGAATTCAGAGACCTGGACAAGAATCCCAGCAGGATTCAAATCCAGGTCAGGGGTGAACACGGAGCCCCTAGAGGGGCCTCAATAGCGAGGTCCTGCCTGCCTTTAATCCATTTGCAAATGAGCTTCCTTGGGCCTTGTTCTCTCAACGTGCACGTTTTGATCTTTTTACATTGTTTTCCTCACTTAGAGCTGATACAATTCCAGAGATTGAACTAGAATACTACAAGTTCCTAAAATTTAGTCAAAAGAAATCTCAACAAGAGAAGCAGGAAAAGTTCCCTGTTCCTCAAGAATGGAGAAAGGCAGCCCCTGCCTGTGGCAAGACATTGTCCTGGGTGGTGCTGTTTTAAAGACACCCACATTTCAGTGGTTGTTGCTCTGCCTGTGAAAGTACCTTCAACGTTAAAATCCCAAGTGAACAGGCGGGGGCCATGTCTGCTTCTCGAGGAGCTGAATGATACTGAAATGAACTGATCTTCGGAATTATGGGGACTTGGGAGTGTCCCCACTAACCAGGGAAGTGGCTGGCCCTTCTCCCTTCGCCCACATATAATAAGCTGACGACCCAGAAGAGTTCGTGATTCTAGGAGAAATGTGAGATTCAGTGTCTCACTTACATGCCTACAGAAAGCGACAGAACCACACCACAACTCCCAGCTCTAAAAGGAACAGGACTTTAATATAATATTCAAATATGGCATTTATTTTTTGCAACAAATTACTGCCCCTCCCCAATGGGTGAGTAGGTGATGGGGTAGAGACATCAGGGAGCTTGGGTGGGGTCGTCCCCTCTCTCTTGGGTTTCAGGGGACCTCAGAGATCAGCTTGCAATGCTCCCCCTTCCTGTCAGGTGGGAGGAGCTGGCCCAGGGCATCGAAAGCCTCCCAGCTGTGTCCCCGCTGCTGAGGATGGGGCTGTGATCAGCCACTGGTACAGGGCTCGGTGTTGGGGCCTGGGGACTGAGTAGAAGAGTCGGGTTATCCTGGGGGGCCTCCCTCAGAATCATGGCCCCCACCCTGTCCCCACTGCACTGAGTGCTCCAGACTCTGCTCAGTGTTGTCAGCCACCAGTACCCCCTTTGTCCCTGCCATGCAAGAGATAATTTAGTATCACCGATTTCACAGAGGAGGAAAAGGAATCTCAAGAAGCTGAAGAGAGTCACCCCAGTCACAGGAATGCTCAGTAGTGGAGCTGGGATCCCAGTGCCAGCTGTCCGACTCTCCAAGGGCACGTTTAGCATGAAGCTTTACTGAACACCTAGGAGTCAGTCACCACGGCCCAGAGACTCACTCACCCTTGACCTTGATGATGGCGGGTTCTTCTTATCCTTGAGTATTCTGCTGGCCAACTAGGTCTGGGGGTTCAGCTGGCAGGACAGGCTGTAGCTCCAGGACAGAGAGGCACCTGTGAGACTACCAGGAGACACACCTCAGGTGTCCCACCACTGCCTGCCCAGCAGCTGGAGTCTAGGAGTCCCAGAGGTCGCCATGCAATAAGGCCTGGGGCTGAGTGGGGGGCCACGGAGACAGGCTCTCTGGACTGGCCAACAGGGAGCGCCCACCCCTGCCCTCATCCAATTCCTGCCCGGCGTCACCTATCATTCTCGTTGAGCAGCTCCACGTCCTGGAACCAGGCCCAAAATCGCTCCTTGGCCTCTAGGTTGTAATTCTTTGCGGCCACCTGGAGCAGAAGGATCTCCCTCATGACTGGGTATTCCTGGGACCAGAGGGAAGGAGAGGATGCAGATAGGGCCTGAGTCGGGGATGAATCATGGACCTTGTGGGTGGTGAGGAGTGGGGCAGGGGACCAGTCCTGGGAACCCCCCTTCCCTCCAGTTCCATCCAGGCTCTACCTGTTCACAGAATGGAAATAATCAGCCCCTCCTCCACGAAGTTTTCCTTGATGCCATCCTCCCCTCAACCCACCCGCCAATTGGTTGGGTCTCCCACTTCTCTGTTATCAAACTCTTCCACTAAATGTAAGATACAGGGGCTGGAACCAGGGACTCTTCTGCCCAGAGGGTCTCTGATTTCCTCCTCCTTCCCTTCCCCTGCAGGGGGGTGCGACAGCTGTTTACTTCAGTCCTCTTCTCAGGTTCATCTCATTCCCCTGGAAGGCAGAGAGCCAGAGTCCGTCAGACAGAATAACCTAGCCTGACTAGACCCCTAGGCCCACCCCTTCTCATGTTGCACTACTGCCAGGTCCCCAGAGGGGGCCGGGCATGTACAGAAAACAGGACTTGGACCTAGGTCTGGCTCTGGGCTCCAGAGAAGCAGGACATGGGGGAGAGGCTGAGGGACTTGGCAACACAACCCTCTCTGATGACAGACTTGGAGGCTGAGGCCTCAGGCAGACAGGACTGCTCAGCCACTTATGTGCTGCCTGACTTGGAAGGGTCCGAATTCTCCCTCCCTCCATGGGCAGCGTGGGAGGGAGAGGCTGCGTCCAGCTCAGATAAAACCTCAAGCAGCTGTGCCTTCAGGCAGCTCTGAGCTTCCCCAGCCTGAGGAACCAGAATGGGTGGCTCAGGTGGAGCCTCTGTTCACTCATCCCTAAGATGGGCCTGATACCCCAGCTCCCAGGGGTGGCTGAGAGGCTCTTATGACAGGAGATGTGCCAAGTGCTGAGAGCTCAGAGCTCAGTTCGGGGGCTCCCCATCCCAAGGCTCAGGATCCTGGTCCTCCCTGCCTGGTCCTCAGGTGCACCCACCTCGAGATTATCACCCATCAGCAGGTGCAGCATCAGCAGGTGACCAAGGAAAGTGCCAAGATATGGGATGTCACTCTGTGACATCGGAATGTGGGTGGGATGAGTCCTTGCTCTCAAGTCGGCCCCCTGCAGGCCCTCCCCTGAAAAGTCCTCACCCTCAGCCTCCTGGTCCACACAAGTGTTCCCACGGGGAGCAGCCAAGACCCTTAGCAGCCTCCCCTGAACTGCTCCTACTTTCACAGCCCAAGAACACCACACTCCTCCTCCTCACCTGCCAGGGCCGGCTTCTGGCAAATCACAGGGTGTTCGGTCCCTGGCCCTCCCCACAACAAACCCATCCTGCACTAGCTCTTCCAGGCCCTCCTCCTGATCACTTCTAATGGGGGATTCAGGCACTGTGGCACCAAGAGGAAGGGGCCTCCTCTCTTGATTTGAGGGCCTCCAGCTGGGAGGGCAGAGCCCCTCCCCCACAGGCACACTCACCTGCTGCTGCTGCTGCTTCTCCTGCACTCGCTGGAGGCTGATCTGCCAGGGAGCAAACGTGGAGGACCCCTGCTGGCAGAGTCAAGGTGAGTGGCAGTAAGGCCATACTCCCCTCACACCATTTCTCTCCAGCACCACTGGCCTCTGACCGTGGACATCTGACTCCAGGCATCTGGTAGCAATATCACTCCATCCTCCAAGGTGTTGTGATTCTAGAACAAGCCAAGCTCCAACTCTCACTCTGGGTGTGAGCTTGAGCTTTGTGCCAGGCCTGCCCGAACCTGTTTCCTCATCTGGAATGTGTGAGAACTCCAGCTACCTCACAAGTTCTCCTGAGAACTCAGTGTCACATGACACTGTTCTCACCCTCACCCTTCCAGGTGGAGCAGGCAGAATGCTCCCACAGTCCTTTCTTGCCTCTTACCTCATCACCACCATGTGAGGCCTGCAAGTGAGGCTCAACTGGGGGAGGACTGGCCCCCAAGTTCACTCTCAGCTTTCAGGGTTCAGTTTGGACTGAGAGCCTGAGTTTCTTTCTGTCCGTTGGTCTGGGCAAGCTCGTGCTTCTCTTCTCTCTAGGCGTCCACATTGGGCAGCCCGAAAACACTGGTATTTGATTCCTCAGTTACAGGGATTCGACAGAGTGAGAAAGAGAGAGAGAAGGAACATGAAAGAGGGAGTAACAGGAAGTGAGAGACTTTTTTAGTTAAAATTTAGACAAGGCATCCCATCACTTTGGCTGTTATTATGTTAAGAAGCCAGTTACTAACTACTTAGTGGTTCCACTGGGATGGCTATAACATGGGTGGGGCTTACTGGGTACCACCGTGGAGATTGCCCACCTCATAGGCCAAGATGAGGCACTTGGGTCGCATTCTCCATTAAACAGGAAACAATTGAATGGTTTTATGCCACAGGATGGCAGTATCTAAATTTCCATTAGTTTCAACACCCTCATGATGCTGACCTGAAAATGAGGCCAAGTTGGAAGCGACTGTTTCAATATCACATTACTAGAACCCAGGCCTGTTTTGAGTGGTGTTCTGTGCTACTTGTCACCCCTTCTTGTTATTCTTCCATTTCTAAGTTTGTGCCATAGGTACATGTGACACCAGCCCACAGGGGTAATAGATATTATGTCATATACACCGGGTGACATCCCTAGGAAGTAGATTCTAGCCTGATCCCCATGGTGCAGTTTTAGAGACTGGGGAGGATCTGAGAGGTACAGGGACTTTCTCAGGATGAAGAACTGGTAAGAAAAAGGAAGTCTGCATTCATCTCTGTCTCCTCAAAGCTAAGATCCAACTTAGGTTTCCAGGGAACTGTGGCTAGGGCTGTGTAGGCTCCTTGTGTACAGTTCAAGAGATGACATGGGGGAAGAGGGTTAGCAGCCAGGGCACAGGGGGCAGCTCTGGACAAGTCTGATTGAGGGAAGGGGCCCAGGTAAAGGAATCTTGAAAAATGACCTCACTTCCTTGGTCATAGACCTCTACAGATCTTAGAACTCTGGTAACAAGGCACCCACAGCCCCCCATCCAGCTCACTTGACTGGAGACAGTCAACAGGCAAAAATATTTTGTTGTTGTATCCCAACTCTTGGAGGGTCTAGGCTGAAAAAAACCCAGAAAGAGAATCTTTTTGGTCGTTGCCGACGTTGGCTCAGCCCTCATCTCCGACACCTCTGGGCATCTGGCAGGAGGCAGTGAAGGCTAACATGGGGGAGCCCAGGAAAGGCTAGTGCAGGCCAGGACACAACTGTGATCCCACCTGATCAGCCCCACACCCCTTACCCTTCATCGTGTGTGTGTGTGTCTGTGATTGTTTGTGTGGAGGGGAGAGGCAGGGTATGAGGGACAGGTCATTCCTAGGCAGAAGCTGGTTGTTAGGTGTCAGAAGCATGGTGGGCCTGTCATGTTCATAGCCCAGGTCATGGCTGACAGCATGAGAAGTTGATCTCCTCTACTCTTATGTTACTGAGCCATAGAGGTTTCATCTCTTTTCCTGTCTGACCACAGTTCTTTGCAGGGATGTCCCTCTGTGCCTGAACTGAGGAACAGACTTTCTCATGGGGGTTGACCCCAGTGCAGTTTGCAGGCAGCCCCTGATTCCTTCTGGCCTAGCTCCAGAACAGTCTTTGCAGAACTCCAATCAGAAGGTCATCGAGGAGCTGCCCAATGGTTTCAATTTCACCAACTCACTAGGCAAGGGGAAGGTGCCTGAGGCCACAAACACCATCCAGTGCTGCTCTGAGATGAGAGCAGGAGCAGAGGGTCTCCACACTCAGGACCTTGAGATAACCAGGTTGGACTAGAACTAGGGCATGACCAGACTGGGGCTGTCCCTTTTTCAAGCTAAAGGGGATGTACAAGCAGGTAACCTTGCCTGGTTCGGAGCTGAGCTGCCATGACCCTCTTACCCTTGCCCAGTGTGAGCTTCTGGAGGCCACTGAGGCAGAGGCAGAGGGTAAGGGGGACTACAGGCTGGATATTCCTGGAAGGGAAGTGGGATCTTTCCTGTGTTTAGAAGGACACATGGAAAGTCAGCTATGTGGGTGAATCTTTCTCTTTATCCCACTGTAGCGCCAGCTGCAGAGCTCCAGCCAGTGGCAGAAGCAGAGCAGTGGGCAGTGGTGGAGGTAGAGCTGGCTACAGCTCCGTTGACATCACCCCTTCTAGCGTTGGAGCCAGCGTCCCCTCCATCAGCAGTGTTGGAGCTGGAGCAAGGGCCAACATCGGCTCTAGCAGGAGTGGGAGCTGCTGAGCTGGAGTCACCTGGACCATCATTTCTAGTGGGAAGTCCGTCTCCACCTGTGGCTGTTAAGGAGCATGAGAAGAAGCCCAACCTCATGGCCTTCTCTCCTAAGCAGGTGGTAGAGCGGTTGACCGTGATGGATGCAGTGAGCAGCTGGGCTCTCAGGGCGGGGTGGAACAGGCCTTCCCTCTGCCATCGTTGCCCCAGACCTGATCCAGACTCCCATGATCTGGGCCCAAATCCCAGCTCCACCCCTTACCAACCATATGACCTGGACAACTTCCGAAACCCCCAAGCCTTTGCTGTCCACCTGCAGATCGTAGAGGTGGACACTAACAGGACCTGCTGCACAGAGTGGCTGTGCCGGCTCCATGAGGTAGAAGAGATGGAAAGCTGGGCAGGGCCTGGCCCATCAGTGGTGGAGGGGAACTCACTGTGTGCAGCCAGGTTTACGGTGGCCCAGCCGTCTCCTCAGGAGGCTCAACAGCCTCAGGACTTGACACCTGATGTGTGCTTCACTACAAGGGAGACAGACAAGGCCAGTGGTTGTAGCTGCCACGGGGGAATATGCATCAGAATTGGGAGTGGGACCAGAGCAGAGATCAGGGTGGTGGAAGATGCCTCCTTGACATGAGCAGAGTTGAGCCACCATCTGGAGCTTGGAGTTAGCCAGGACGGGCTGGGTGCAAATGCTCCTCTCCCTTCCCTGCCGGGATTGGGTCCTGGGTCATCCTGTGCTGGGTACCCTCGTTGGACAGAGAAGAAAACCCAGGGACTCTCACAAGGCTCAGGACACATCCTGAGCTTCCTGAGCTCCAGCTCTAAACTGTGACACCTGCGTTGGACTTTAGGGGCTTTGGGCACAGAGCTGGCCTGTCACAGGGTTGGATGACACTCCCCGTGTTCCCCAGGAGCTCTTCTGGAAGGTGGTGCCCTCTCAGTGCCTGGGATCCACGTGGCAGAAGAAGAACAAACCTGGCAGTGAGCACTAGACACCCACCATCCAGGCCACCATCGACCAGTTCAGAAGGGTGACCAGCCTTGTCATCGCCACCTGCCTCGGGGACCTGAGCATGACAGCGCAAGACAGGGCGAGGGTGGTAGAGCACTGGGTCCAAGTGGCCCAGGTGTGCCGTGGGAGGCCCAGTGGAGCCTCTCTCTGGAGACTTGGGAATTGCCTCTCCACCTTTATCAGCTCCCAGGATTGCAGTGTGTGGTCTAAGCTCCTGCAAATCCCTAGGCCCTTCCTGCCAGGGGCCCGCTGACCTTGACTCCAGGTCCCAGTGGGAGGATGCTCACTTCCTACCTGGCTAATTCCCTGGGTTGAGCTAAACTCCTCCTCCTTGTGAGTGTTACTCACTGGGTCCTAAATGTCCTTCTCGGCTCCCTGAGCATCTGTCTCATCCAGGAGGGGAGATTTAAATAGAAGGGGACTGAAGCTAGAGCAAGTGGGGATCCAGCGCCCAACCTCACACCTCATTCTTTTCCCTTCCCTAGGAGTGCGAGATCTGGAAGAACTTCTCCTCACCCGGCACTGTCATCTCTGCTCTGCAGAAAACCTTCACAAGCCACCTGAAGAACACATGGGGGGAATTTTCCCCGTGGGTAGGCCTCTCTCCATAGGAGGACCAGGATAGTTGGGGGTTCTCCTGACTGCCATTGGCGCCTCAGTCAGCCGGGAACTCCTGGGAGGCAGCAAATGCTGGGGACAGGGCCTGGGCATCGGCAGTTGGTCTCTAATTCTCCTGGTGTCCTTAGTGAACCAGTTCTGCTTCAGTACTCGGTTTCCCTAAATGTCAGCTACTGGGTTGAGCCACATTGGAGATTTTCAAGTGTTTATAGCAACAGAACTCTATGGCCAGTTGAAACTCATAGTGGTCAAAACAGAGCTGCTCTGTAGAGCTGGGGAGTGGAGACCCCAGTGACCAACAGGAGAGTCCCCTCCAAGTCCCATGAGACCTTAGCGCTCAGAGGAGCCCAGTGAGAACACTCCTCCAGGCAGGTTGAATCTCTTGGGTTGTCAAAGAAAAGGGATTTGCACTCAGACCCCTCACATTATCCCTAAATTTATCCTTCCCTCTTTCCCCTCCCCTCGGGTAAAGCTCTGAAAAACTTAAGGAGCTCTATAGCCAAGACGTGTCCTGGAGCAGAGAACTGATGGCCAAGATAGAGTGGAGGCTGTGGGTCTGGAAAGAGAGGAGAGGAGAGAGGGGCAGGAGTACTGGGCAGGCTGTGGGTTTGATAGTTTCTCACTTGAACTTTCTCTGAAACATTCCCGTCTATCTTGTCCAGGTTAACAAGCAGAGGGATATGTTCAACCCATGGGCAGCAGGGTGCCATTTTTGGGCAGGAGGCCCTGGTCATGGGACACAGTGGTGTTTGCTGGGCTGTTCCAGGAGGAGTTGCCGAGCTGGTGCCATCAGCAGGTCTCTGGCTTCCGTGCAAGTCCATCCTGCTGGATGTAGCTTCTTCCAGGCTGTTGCGGTGGGTTTAGCCCTCAGCCTAAACCTGTCCTCAGGAAGCCAGGTCCCTGCTGCTCCTTCTGTGTTCACCACGTCTGCGAAGATGTGACTATCATCCTTCTTATCATCCTTCTTTTCCTCTTACCCTACCAAAACCAATCATGAAAGTGGGTCAAATGATAAAGGAAGCCTGCCTTTTTAGGACAATTATCCTGGCTGTTTTGTACTTCCACCCTCCCTCGATCCCCTGGGCATAGATCTGACCTGCGTCCCGGGATGTTATCAGGCAGATTTGCATCAAGAACAGAAAGCTCAAGGTCAAAACTCGAGGCTTCTCCAGATCATTTCTCCCTCCATCCTGTTAACACCCTCTCCTTGTTTGAGTGTGATTCTATTCTCTTCTTGTCCTTGTCAGTCTCAACCGCACAAGTCCTGGCACTCCCACTCAGGATAGTAAGTTCCCAGTCCTTTACTAAATCCCAAATCTTACCATTTCTGTGTTTTCTGTCTACTCATTTGCTTAATCCATTGACCACTTGGTGTTCATAGAGGTTAAATCAATAGTGATATTATCAACCACCCCCTGCTAACTACTTACTCCCATATCCCAGATGTTCACATAATCCAAGTGGTTATGTTCAAAAGTAAATAATTCAGAAAACATATTCACCCACCACAAATTCCTGATCTCTAATATTTTTATTCAAACATTCATACAGTAAATACCTGTCTCTCAAGATCAGAAGTAATGCCAGATCACCAATCCTCACCTTAATTTTCTCCTCCACCTATCTAATCCTGGATTCCATGGACTATGATCACAATAACTTCCTTGGAAAAATAAAAAAATCCTTACCACTCATTTATTTTGTAAACCTCCAAACCCAGAAGATCCCGATTATCTGCCATGCCGCAGCTACTGTTGGTCTTATAACAAACTGAACAAAAAACACGAAACATGATATTTTGGTACCACTGTAAACACAAAACCATCTGCATCAACTGGGAAGCATCCATAATGCCTGGAAATTTTGTTCTCCTTTTTTTGTGTTGGCTCAATAACAAAAAGACAAATCAATTTAAAAAATGGGCAAGGGACCACAATAGACTTTTTCCAATGAAGACATACTAGTGGCCAATAGGTCTATGCAAAGGTGTTTGGCATTGCTAATCATCAGGGAATACAAACCAAAACCACAATGAGCTATCACTTCACACCTGTTAAGATGGCGATTATCAGAAAAACTGAAGATGACGAATATTGGTGAAGATGTGAATAAAAGGAACCCTTGTGGGAATGTAAACTAGTACAGCCATTATGAAAAACAGTAAGGAGGTTCCTCCAAAAAAGAAAACTAGCATATGATCCAGCAATCCCACTTCTGGTATATACCCACAGAAATTGAAATCAGGGTCTCAAAAAGATACCTGTACTCTAATGTTCATTGCAGCTAATTCACAATAGCGAAGATATGGAAGTAACCTAAACGTCACTGATGATGAATGGATAAAGAAATGGAATATTCTTCAACCTTGAAAAAAGAAGGAATTCCTGCCATTTTTGACAACATGAGGGACCTAGAAGATATTATGCTAAGTGAAATAAGGCAGACAGAGAAAGACAAATACTTATATGTGGAATCTAAAATTGTGAAATTCATACAAGCAGAGGTTAGAATGGTGGTTGGCAGGGGCTGGGGAGATGGAGAAATGAGGAGCTGATTGTCAAAGGATACAAAGTTTCAGTTATCAAGATAAATAAGTTCTGGAGATGTAGGATATGGTGTAGTGCCTTCAGCTAACAAAACTCTATTGCATACGTCACATTTGCTACTAGAGTAGATACTAAGAGTTCTTACCACAGAGTGATAGTAATAAAGGAGGTGAGAGAAAACTTTGGAAGGTGATGGATATGTTTGTGGCCTTGATGGTGGTGACAGTCTCAAGGGTGTATACTTATGTCCAAATTCATTAAGCTGTATATAGAAAAGTATGACACCATCGTTGATTCTTCTGCACCTTGAAATATGCCATGTCCTCATCACAAGACAAAAACATTTGTAAATATGTATGGGGACGGATGTTAACTGGACTTATTGTGGTGATCATTTCAATATATACTCAAACATTGAATCATTACGTTGTACCCCTGAAACTGATATAATGTTGTATGTCAACTTTACCTCAATAAAAAAAACACAACAAACAAAACAATTTGAATATTGTAAATGAGTTCAGTGAATCCCTGAAAGTGCCCCATTCCCATATGAGAGTTACAGGAAGCAGAGAGGATGAAGTAAATGGAAGAAAGATGTACAAAACACTATTCAAATTAAAATCATTTAAGTTGCTATCAGCTCCTTGTGGCAAAGTTCTGTGAGCACTGATCTTCTTTCACATTTTTCCTGGAAAGGCATACTTTCAGATCCAACCCATAACAGTTTCATCATTTCCTCTAGTAAGACAATTTCAACTTAATAAATAAAACCAAAAGCATCCCTTATGTATGAATAAAGTTAGTGAACTTTACACAGAAAAGAACATATTTGCACAATCTCAATAAAGGAAACAGAAGAACTGAATGATGATCAAGTCTCATTCAAGCTTATCTTTGAAAGCCAGTAAGACCAGGTTATCTTTTCAAGGATGTGTGTACAGCTGTGAGCCTTGGAAGATAGAAATAGTGGCCTCCTCTGGAGCAAAGGGCAGGCTTGCTTACTGCCCAGTATAATAAAAATAACACCCCCTCAGGGCAAAAGTTAGCAGACATCCTGCCCGTTATCAAAGATTTGAGTTCCTTAGGCTCTGAGATCTTGCAACCCTCTGCATGTCACCTGGCCCACTGTGTATCACCCTGTAGGAAGTGGGATTTAGTGAACCAGTGCAAATGCTGATACTCTGGCCACTGCTATTGCTGTGTCATTAAGTCCTTTGTCTCTGACCCATGGGTCTCGTGTCTTTTGCCAGCATCTGTAAGACCATTTTAGGCTAACTTATTAGCTTGCAGGAAAGGTAAAATATCAGACCTTTCACAGTTCCCGACAAGCCCTTAAAGTAACTAGTAGTCTTAGGAACAGAGAGCTATCCAGAACAATATGCATGGATGGTCTTCATAGAAGACTTCATGCAACCAAAACTTTAATAAGTCTCTCTGATCTCTTTTATTTCTACCCCAATTAGAAGGAGAGGCACCAAGCTATTACAGACCTAGGGCTTGTGCAAGCCACCTGGAGACCTAGTGACCAGAAACTTCCCATGGGGAGCAAAGACAGATGGGCATATTTCCAAAATGGACCCATATGCCTCCCTATCATCCAAAAGACAGTACATTATCTTAATTTATGATGATTTGAGTCATTAAAATCTTGTGATGGGCCAAAGATACACTTCTATGAGGAATCAGGCACATAGCAGTTGTAAGCAGATTAACACACTTGGTGAATATCAAACGCTTAACTAAACGTAGTGTTCTAATCAATTATAAGGTACAACAAATTTAATTAGGTCAATTAAATGATATTTGATGGTATCCTTGATTATCACTCTCTAATAATGAACAAGAAACTCACGTAGATAACTATAATTGGCCTTACTTTAAAATATGGTAGTCAGGACTGTTTGAGATAAACTGGAGATAAGGAAGGGGAGAAATAGATAAAAGTTAGCTGCTCTGAAGCCACTGTCAAGACCCCTGGATCTACATGTAACCCAGGAGATCGAGGCAGACGGCTTTGTGCCTGGATCCCCCTGCACTGTGGTTCTCAGGGATGTCACGGGGCTGACGCAGCTTCCTGAATCGTTTTTACATGTCCATGTGTACAATACCCTTGACCATGGTGATGAACCACCATTCAATCATCTCTTACACCCCTCTAATTAGCAATTAGATTTCAAAATCATTGTATCATTACATGATCATTTATTCCTCAAACCTTTGGGATGCCGAGCTAAAAGAAAATTAAATCTCAATGGTTTCTTTTTTTTGAAGGACCAAGATGTTCTTTCACACTTGGAACCCGGGTTAGAAGATAAATCCATCAAATCAATGGAAACAACTTAAGAAATGGACAGAGGGATACTTCATTCATATATACACAGTTTGCACTGTGGCAAAAATAGAGTTATATTTTTAAAAATTAGAATTTTTTGAAATTTTATAGATATTAATGACTTTGTTCTGCTTATACTCCCTTTGGTTTACCAAACCAAACTCACTCTTTAATGGGCATTTCTAGCATTGAGTGCTAATAACAGCAGCTTTTTTAAATTCTTATTTTTCCCAGGTCAAAGACCAAGGGCAGAGGTCATCAAGAGGTCAAGTCTAACCTACCTACAGATGTGGCAGGCTTAACTATGGATGTTCAAGCCAGACAGTGCCAGCAGAACCACATCTCTTCACCCATAGGTGAGTTTTTACTAGTAATCACAGAGACTTAAGGCTATCAAAGGAAATTCTTTATTAAGAACAAAAGATATAGATTCCTATGTTGAGTTCATTACTTTGAATTTTTGAACCAAATCACATATATCGATTGGACCATGTTCAATTCTATGATCTTTAGAAGACGCAGCCTACAGCTGAAGAGAAATAGATACAACACCAATATCTTACCCTCTCTGAAGCCCAACTGAGAGCCCCTGGAGTCAGAAGTTTTCAAGACAAGAAAAAGTCATCCTTCATCTGAACAGAGAGAGTAGAGGCTATTCAAAGATTCAACTCACATTGTTAACATGACTTGTTAGAATGTGATGGAGCAAGCATAATACCTTCTAAGCTTCATGATTTTTCTCCAGAATACTGAGATGGATGACCTTGAAGTCCAGCTTCCACATAAATGTCGTTATTCAGTGATAAAATTAATTTCCCTATAAAATAATTCCCATAAAATTGTTAAAAATATATCATAGTCTCTGACTAAAAGGAAACAAAGCATATTGAGCAGTTGAAAGCAGTGTAATAAATTCCATACAAGGATCTTATCGCAGCATTATGTATAATAGTGAAACTGGATGTAATCCCTTTGCTATCAAAGAAGATATAAACAGATCATGGTATGCCTATTCTTTGGAATACCTCTAAAACTTCTAAAAAGGTAAGTTAGAGTGATGTGCACTGATAAGGAGAGAGGTCTATGATATATGGTTTGGGAAACAGCAAATTGCAAAACGATGTAGTTATGTAATTTATGTTTAAATAAAAACTTTGTGTATTTATAAATTCATAAGAAATTTCCAGAAGAATAAGCCGCAACCTCTTAACAATAGTTCCTTCTGAGTAGGAGAGTGAGTTTGCAGGGAAGGGGATGAAAGGGGAATGTTTCACTTTACTCTACATAGATCAGTGCAATTTGACTTTTTTTACAGTGTGTATTTGTTTCATAATTAGAAAAATGAGTGATGTGATCATTTGGTGCAGGGCAACAGTATTATGTTACCAGTCTCTGTACTCTATGTTACTGCACAGAACGGACTGTAGGAGAAAGCCCAGAGGAGCAATGAAGACAAAGAAGACATGACACCTGCAAAAAGTCAGTGGAGTAGTTCTACATAACAAACCGTCCAGGTGAGTGACAGTCAGTATCTTCCACTGCTCCAGCTCTCGCCATGAAGCTAGTACCTGCCCAGAGTAAGCCGGAGGACCACGCCCCGCTAGTCCAAGCCCTGCCCAGAGCCTGTTTTTGCAGGGTGACTGCCATCAAGCAGACAATGGACTCAGGATGGGGCATGTGCCTTTGGGGAGACTGGCAGAGAGGCATAAAGTGGAACACCAACTAAGTGCGCACACCTGAGAAGCGGAGCTCCAGGTGGAGACACAAAATGTATCAAGAAACTGTGTGACGTGAAGGAAGCTACTCCATCTCTCTGAGCTTCAGTGTGTCCCCCTGTAAAATGGGGATCACAGGACTACTTCACAGAGCTGTTGGGGAAGATACATAAAAGTTCCTGTGACAGCCAGTGTCCATGTTATTAGCAGTCATATCCGACTTCAAAATAATCGATGAAAAGAATAATGGCAATGAGACCAAAGACGGGATGCTCAACTTCATAAGCAGCCCAAGCAGCATGCGAATGAGAGAGGCTCCTAGTAAGCAGGGTTCTTCACAGCTTCATTGGAGACGATGAACATGGGCTACACCAGGATAAGTCACTGTTGTACAGTGTCCCGTGTAGTGAGGGTGGGTCCCTAAAGACACTGTGAAATCCAGTTACACACAGTGGCTCCTAGGAAACAACTACAAAACAATCAACTCAGCAGATAGGAATGGGAAGGGGGCGAGCATAGGAGGGTCAGAGCCACAAAATCTGACGGAAGACACTGAACCACGAGCGCTCAGCTCTGTCAACAGCTGCTGTGGTTGCACCAGGAGATCAAATGTCTGAGACAGCCATTGTGGGGACTGCTGGGAGCACAGTGGTCACTGCAGCCACACCCCAACAGCAGTTGCATCGGAGCACACAGAACCCGAGACTTTCCTCTCCATTAATCGTTGTTTTAAGATGATGAATATCCTCATGTTACAATGTCTCCTTCCAACCCTTGTGGAGGAGTGTCATCAGAACCCCCTGAAGAGGTCACAGGCCAGAGTAGGATGGAACACTGGGGGCTGGGGGAGCGGCGCTGCACCTGACAACACGGACTATCACCCGGGTCTGTTTAACACGAGAGAAGAACTCGAGGATGTGGTCTAAGGAGAATTCCCCGTCTTGCCACATTCAGAGACACTGCAGAGTTTCCCCTCCGTTCTTTACAAAAATGTTAAAGAATTCGAGTCATTAATTCATAAAGAGGCAAATTCTTCACATAGTGACAGGGTCCAGTTTCCAGGACCAGCTTTTTCAGTTATTTTGATAATATCCCACATTCAGGAATTGGAAATGTAACCTATTGGGATGTGTAATATAAACAAGGACTTTTTTTCATGTAGATCAACACCCAGGTTTTTAGGGAGGACATGAATCATGAAAGCTGCTAACCATTCCTCCACTGGTTTCAATAAGACTTTTAAGTTAATTTACCAATCTCAGGAAAAGATAACTTGGCAATTCAAATTTTTTGTTTCTGCATTCAAGCGTATAGTACAGCCAAGAGAATGAGGAGAAAAAAATTAACAAGGTCTTGCTTGCATTTCATCTTTTGCAAATAATTAGGATATTTTATGCTCTGTTCTTTTCACTACTCTAATAATTTTTTAAAGAATACGGTACATTTGACTATCCCTGGGCATGTTTATCCTGGAAACTTGCCAGAATCCAAAGCAGAGATTTTAAAGCTGACGGGTTTCAAATGCTGCCCAGGTGCTGTCTACCATGAACATGCCTCTCCCAAAGCTGGACCACCGGTCCCTTCCTGAAGGATCAGAGTCATCACTCATGTCCCTGAGAGACTGGCCACTCAGGCTTGAGCTGAGATTAGGTGATCAATCTAAAGGGCAAAATGCTTAAGCTATTCTCATCTTAAGGATGTTGTTTCAGAGGCCTCTGCACTGGAATGGGTTAGTGGAAACGACCTACTAGATACTTGCCTGGGAATTGATTTGTTCTCCTCTGCTCTTAGCAGATCCTGGGGAAACCAATGATTAACCCCAAGGATGCCTCAACTTCCACATCTGTGAAAAAGGCAAGCAACAGCCAATGTTACCACCCTGCAAACTCTTAAGTTGTGCTTGCAAGAGGGGCCACAAGGGCGAATGTCTCCCAAAAGCTGATGAAATGATGGCACTTTGGCTGGAGAAGGCAGAGGGCAGCAGGCAAACTGGAAAGTTTCTGGGATGTCAAACCAGTTCCCATAAGCACTTTAGAGAAGCACCTGGCCTTGGACTATGTAGGAGGCTGTGAAAAGACCCACAGGCATGCAGGTGGGAGGAGGAATCAAGCAACGGAGGGAGGTGGTGGGGAAGAGGCATGAGTCCAGCTTCAATTTTGGACAAAAGCAGTTGCACGTTGCAGGCCCACGGCTTCCCATGCAGCCGCCACACCCTCCTAACTCCCTGGTCCCTCTCATCCCGTCACATCCCTCCGGGACTCAGTCCAGTTGGAGCGGGTGCAGGGCCAGAGTCCTGATTCAATGGGGATTTGGCCCTCGGCCAAGCTCACATTTCCCTGTTCCTCCCCCCAGGGCTAGGCACAGCCCCGTGCCCAGAGCATCCTGGGAGTTCTAGTCCTGCAGCCCTACGGGCTGCCAGCTGGGAGCAGTTAAGAGAGAAAAGCTCCCAGCATGCACAGCTCGTGGCCCCAACTCGTGCCTTGTCCCTCAGGCCCTGGGCCCCACGCCTCTGATTCTCCAACCAACCCTCTTCTCTATACCACGCCCATTCTCCATGCCCTGCCCACCTCCCAGAGTATGTGCAGTGTGGTTGGGCTGCATCCCTTGAGGCCGGTACTCAGGTAGGGGTGGGGTTCACCAGCATGGCTATTGCTGAGGTTGCTTGCAGCCCTGGTGGAAGCTCCCTGGCCAGTATTTGAAATGTAAATTCAATATCTAAAATGGAACTACCAGGTGCCTGGGATCCTGGAATTTGCCTTTTCAAGGCCACCTGTCCTACCATCCCCCCTATCCCTCCAGGCTGCCATGATCCTCCCTCTGGAACCGTGGTCAGGGTCGCTGCAGAGATCCTCCCTTTGGACCCAATCTGCCTGAAGGGCCCATACCTTGGTCAGGAGTCTTAGAAGGACTGCCCTGAGCCATGTCATAAAAAGGAGAAAACATCACATTGGACAGCTCCAATTCCTGCATTATACAGACAGGAAACCCAGGTGCACTGGTAAGTGACCCCTAAGCCACTTCAGGGGACCACACACATGTCCCTTTTCCCACGCTGCACACAGGCTGGTTCACTGGACTTCCTTATCCCAGTGTGGACCTCTTGGCCTCGTTAACATAGGCAACAACACCGAAACTTCCCTTTGGTCCTTCCCACAATGTTAGGCAAGTTTGTGCAGGAAGGTAATATGCAATTTCTGCTCTACTATAGGGCTGGCTCCTTGGGAACTAGTTTTAATATCCCTGTTTAAATATACCCTCAGAATCACAAAATAATTTGTTGCTGTGGGGGGTTATGGTGATAATTCTCTGAAGTCGTTTTTCCATTTAGCTTTTCTGATTGACTCCAAATACTACAGCACCACACGCTTCTTAGACTGGTGGATGCACAGCTCCACTTCTTTGCAGGGAGGACGCACAACAGCAGAATATCCGTGGCCTGACTTTCTGGAGCATCGGTATTACTACAAGATTTGGAAGAAGCAAAGTTAGGTCATTTCCAAGGTAAGGAATTAAAAACTTAACACTAAGATGAGGTGGGAAAGTCATATGCCATTAATAATTGTCAGTAATCTGTGCCTGAAATGTCAGACTTTCTCTGAGAAAGAACTCTGAGACCCTATTTCCCATTGTTTTAAATAGGAAAAATTAGAAGGCATAGCAAATCTATTGAAAAACTCTACCAATTTCCTAAATCACAATATGGCACCTAGACATAAGTTACGAACATCATGTGCTCCTCATTTTGTTCCTCATTCAACCCAGTCCCACAGGTCTTCAGTGCATGCTGTGAACACGACACTGTGCTAGGTGTCGAGGCCTTGGTGAGCATCGTGGTGGGGGTGGACCTTGCTGGAGAAAGATTGCATCATAAAATCTCAAATCCATGCCACTTACAAAACTGAGGCAAAAATGCAAAGACTCAAGAGCCACGCAAGGATGAGGGCATTAATAGATACTTGGGAGTATTAAAATCCATCTAATGGTGTCATGAGTGAATGTGTTCCACTTTAAAACAAAACACTGCTGTTATTCTGAGATATTGAGTTAGTATCTTTGTGCAAATATGCAGGATTTAAAATGTTTATTGATGTATAACATGCGTACAGAAATATATGGAGAAGTCATCCACGTAAATCTCAAAGAATTATTACAAAGTGAACACACTTGTGTGACCAAGAACTAGCACCAGCTTTACTCAGGCCCCGACAATCCCTTTCTCCCTATTTCCTCCCCAAAGGTAACTGATATCTTACCAGCGAACACTGTATGTTGAGTTTGTCTTCTTATACAAGTGTTTTATTACAGAACAATTTAAACAATATACAAAATAAGCAAAATAGCATAGTAGGCCCGTCACCCAGCTTCAACAACTACTAATCATCTGCCATTTTTGTTTCATCCACACTCCATCCCATTCCCACCTCACTTTATTATTCTTTTAAGCCTTTGTGCGTGTGTGGTGAGTAAGATGTATGCACACTGAAAGGCACAAATCTCAACCGTACAGTTTTGGCAAATAAACATGCCCATATAACTTTCATCCCTTTAAGAATAGGATATTTCCATCACCCCCAGAAAACTCCTTCCTGTTCCTTCCCAGGCAATTTTTTCCTTCCCCCGATGCAACCCCTGTTCTGGTTTTTTCAGCATAGGTTCATCTTGGCTGAAATCATCCCATGTGTGTTGTTTTCTGTCCAGCTTGCCTCCCTCAGCACGAGGTTGATGAGTCTCTCTCAGCATGTGTGTGTCAGCGTTTGCTCCTTGGCACGCCTGAGGGTGTTCTGCTCTGTGGATGCCCCAAAGTGTGCTCATCTTCCTCCTGGGGACGTGCAGGTCATCTCCTGTGAACAATCTTGTACAAACGTTTTTTGGTATGCTGTTTAATTCCTTTATTAGCATTTAAGTGACACACCTTTGCATTTTTACTGGTTGGTCCAGATTACAATATGCATCTTTAACATATCACAGCCTACCTAGACTTAATAATGCACCAGTTTAATCAATGTAAAATATGGAAGACTTGCTACAGAACAGTTCCATCTACCTCTGTCTGTCCTTTGTGCTATTGTTGTCATAAAATTTACATCTACCCATGTTATAAATCCCACTGTATAAATACAGTGTTATAATTTTTGCTTTAAATAGTCATGGGTATTTTAAAGACATAAGAGAAATAAGTTAAGTGTTTGGAAGGAAGTGCTTTGAGACTCTGCAATTGTACTGTTTCTTCTTTAAGTTTCCTCCAGAGTTTTTGCATTCATCAGTCAATCATTCCAACAGTAATTATTACTGTAGCGTTCTAGTGGCGATTTTCAATTTCATGCTATCTAACGCATTTATTATTTGGAATTCTGTGAGGAAGATTCCCCACCCTCCCTCTCCCTTCCTTCTTCCTTTCTTTCTCTCTTTCTCTCATTCTTTTTTTCCCCTTTTTTCTTTCTTCCTTCCCTTCCTTTCTTATTTAATCTTTTTTATATCAGTATAGCCTCGTGGATATTTATTTTATTCTCTGGGTAATAATCCAATGCTACCATTATTTATTTTGTTGCTCACAGTTTTCCAGCTTGAGTCATTGGGAAGTCTTTTAGACTGATTCATTTTGACACATCCCATCATTTTCTGTGTGTGTGTTTTTTTTTAAAGCACTTTCCTACTTTCTGGCACTACAAGATGATCCAGGCTCATTTTGTATTTTCTATCTCCAGCCCTAGAATTAGCCATTTCTCCAAGAAAACCTGGTTCCTTTCATTGGAGAATGATATTTAGAAAACAAGATCTGGGAGCTAGATGTGCTCATTAATATTAGAGTGTCACTGCTTGTAGTCCCTCTCAGCAGAGCTTGTAAATGTATGTATGAATATAAACTCAAGTATACGCATCTGTCTATCGATCTATCAATCTATCTATCTTTTTTGATAGATATATTAAAAGAGACATGGATTCATACTGATACTTCCAACTCCAAGCCAACACCACAGGGTTTATTCTAGCATTCTCCTTTTGTCTATTTGTAACTTCTTTCACCAACAGTGAGAAACTTAACTCCAGTTAGCTACAATATGTTTACTGTGTCAACTAGTTTCAGAATTGCTAATCCATACCCTTATGAAAAACAAATTTACCACCTAGAGTACAGTGTTTGTGTCCAGTACTTTAGTATTACAGTATCCCGTCAAAACACTGTCTTCCAAAGTAACTTAGGTCAGGACCTTTCATCCCCACTCCTTCTGTATGGTTATGTCACATGCTTGTAATACAGTGAGATTCATTTGTCACTGCATTCCATCTGGGTTCCCCAGCATCCTGATTGATTTTTAAAATTTGCAGAGTAAAATTCACTCTTTGTGGTGTACAGTTCTATGGGTTTTGACTTTATGGTCATGCATCCATGTCCACAGTACCATACAGAGCTGTGTTTTTCACCCCCAAAGTTCTCTCATGCTATCCCTTTGTATTCAACCCCTTTCCCTACTCCATCCCTTGGCAACCACTGATCATTTTCCATCCCTGTAATTCTGCCTTTTCTAGAAAGTCATATAAATGGAATCATATTCTATACAGCCTTTTGAATCTGGCTTCCTTCACTTAGAGAAATGCAGCCAAGATTCATCCATGTTGTTGTGTGAATCAAGAGTTTATCCTGGGGCCGGCCCGTGGCTTAGTTGTTGAGTGCATGCGCTCACCTACTGGCGGCCCAGGTTAGTATCCATGACGCGCACTGACACATCGCTTCTCAGGCCATGCTGAGGTCGTGTTCCACATACATCAACTAGAAGGGTGTGCAAATATGACATACAACTATCTACTGGGGCTTTGGGGTGAAAAAGAGGAGGATTGGCAATGGATGTTAGCTCAGGGTATATCTTCCTCACACACAAAAAAAGAGTTTATCCTTTTTATTGCCAAGTAGTATTATAATGTACCAATGCAACACAGTTTCTTTCTCCATTCACCTGATGAAGGACATTTAGTTTATTTCCAGCTTTTGGCAATTATGAATAAAATGGCTATAAAGATTCCCACAAAGATTTTTGTTTAAACATTAGTTTTCAATTTTCTTCAGTAAATACCTAGGAATGGTATCTGAGTCATATAATAAGTGTATGTTTAGCTTTATAAGAACCTGCTCAACTGTTTTCTGAATGCAACTATCATGTTGCATTCCCAGTTCTAATTGCTCCTAGTCCTCACCAGCACGTGGTATTTGCAATTTTATTTTTTATTTCAACCATCTAATAGGCGTGCAGTATCTTAATGTGGCTTCTGCTTCCTTTTTGAAAGTGAGTTCTGCTAAATATAGAATTTTGTGTTGACTTTTGGGTTTTCTTTCTGCACTTGAATGCTGTCATTTTGTTGTTGAGTTGTCTCTTTTGTTTTTGATAGTATATCATCCATCATTCACATTATTTCTCCCTGTATGTAATGTCTTCTGCTGTATGTGTGTATTTCCCTGAGTGCTTTCAAGATTTTCTTTTTATCTTTGGATTTTAGTAGCTTGACTATCATGTACCTAAGTATGCTTTTATTTTATATTTTATTTTGTGGGTTTGTTGACTTTCTGGGATCTAAAATTTTAGATTTTCCACCAAATTTTGAAAGTTTTATGCTATTACTTATCGATTTGCCTTTCTGCTTCATTTAATTTTTCTGTCTCTCTCCTCTCTGCTTGGGACTCAAACATCTCACAGGTTATAAGGCTCTCTTCATTTTTCTTGAAAATTTTTACATTCTTTTCTTCAGACTGGATAATTTCTATTGCTGTATCTTCATGTTTTTTCTACTATTTCTAATCTACCGGTAAACTCAAAAGTATTTTTTTTTATTTCATCTTCCTATTTGGTTCTTTTGTGTAATTTCCACTTCTCTGCTGAGTTCCCACATCTGTTCATTCATTATGGGAATATTTTTCTTTACCACCATGATCATCTTTATAATAACTGCTTTCGTATTCTTGACTGCTAATTGCAACACATTGGGGAAAGTTTCTACTGCCTGCTTTTGGTCACATATGGATTACATTTTCCTATTTCTTCAAATCTCATGCTTCTTTTAAATTGTGTACTGGAAATCATGAAAGATAGGTATAGAGGCTCTGGATTCTATTGTATTCCTTGGAAGAGTTTTGTTATTTTTCTAGCAGGGAATCAACTTGGCTAGACTGAAATTCCAATCCTATCTCCTTTACAGTGGGCATAGCTGAAATCCTAGTTTAGTTCTTTCATCTTCCAACTCCTGTTTTTACACTAGGCCTTCTGGGGTCTACCCTGCATGTGTGTTGTTCAAAGATCTGCCAATTTGGAGTGTGTGGGGGAGAGACTTACATATATATTTTGCGATTTTCCTCTTTGTGGCTCCCTCCCTTCCAGAATTTCTCCCCTAACTTTCCAGCTACTTTGCCAGCCCAAAAATACATCCTCTAACATTACAAGTAAGACTGTAGTTTTTCCCCTGTCTAGGCCATGTACAGATTTTGGAATGCTTTGAGACAAAAGACTCAAGCTTGCAAATATCTCCTGGTGCAATTCCCATCATTTAAGGGAAGATTCCCTCTCAGTTCTGCTTGCTTTTGGAAGTGATTTATACTACACACAAATACACATTTATTATATGTGTATTACATATAGCGACACGAGTCTGTATAAATATATATAATATTTTGTGCAGATTTTATCATTGTTATTTGTGAGAGTGTTAGTTCAACAGGCTACTCCACCATTACTAGAAGCCAGACCTCGGTTTTGTTTCTGTCTTGGATTTTATATAAATGAAATTATAAAATATATAGCCTTTTGAATATAATTTATTTTATGCAGCATTATGGTTGTGATATTCATCCATGCTATTGCATGTAGCTAGTGTTTGTTCATTTGTTGAAAATAATTAATTTTTTAATGGTCATAAAATATGCAGAACATAAAATTGTAACCATTTTTAAGTGTACAGTTCAGTGACATTCAATACATTCACATAATTGTGTAGCCATAACCTCTGACCATCCACAGAACTATTTTCACCTTGCACTGAAACTTTGTGACCATTAAGCAACAACTCCCTGTTATCCCTCCCTTTTGCCCCTGGGAACCACCATTCTCCTTTCTATTCTTATAAATTTGACTACTCTAAGTTCCTTATATGAGTGGAATCATACAGTATTTTTCCTTTTGTGACTGGCTTTATTTCACTTAGCATAAATTCCTCAAGGTTCATCCATGTCGTAGCCTGTGTCAGAATTCCTTCCTTTTTAAGGGTGAAGAGTATTCCACTATGTGTATACACCACATTTTTTTGTCATTTCGTCCATTGATGGACACCGGACTTGATTCCAGCATCTGGCTATTTTGAATAATGCTGTTAAGAACACGGGTGTACATATATGTCTTTATACCTCTGCGTTCAGTTCTTTTGGGTGTATACCCATAAATGGTGTTCTCAGATTCACTTTTTCACATGTAGGAGGGTTCCCCACACCTCCAACAAGCAAATCTTGGAATGCCAGCTGGTCGCCAGATAATTCAACTCAATTTGATGCTGACAACCCAGAGATACATCAGATTCCACAGGTTGATGGCTCCGTCCTATAAGTCTGCACACCCACCCAACCTCACCTCAACTTCAGATGCCAGTTACAAGCCCAGGCTGTTACCTATACTTCTGACTTACTGGCTAAAAACCAGAGGTTCCCACAACCTTCTCCTTGGGTTTGATTAATTTGCTAGAGTTACTCACAAAACTCAGAGAAACATTTACTAGATCACCAGTTTATTATAAAAGGATATAATTCAAGAAGAGCCTGTTGGAAGTGGTGCATAGGGAAAGGTATGGAGATGGTACACAGAGCTTTCATGCCATCTCCAGGTGGACCACTCTCCAAGCAGTCCTTGTCATTGCCAACCTGGAAGCTCTCTGAACCGCCTTCTCTTGGGATTTTTATGGAGGCTCTCTCACATAGGCATGATCAATTATTAACTCAGTTTCCAGCCCCTCTCCTCTCTCTGGATGATAAGGGGTAGGGCTAAAAATTCCAAGCTTCTAATCAGGGCTTGGTCTTTCGGGTGACCAGCCCCCATTCAGGAGGCATCCAGGAGCCCACCCAGAGTTGCCTCAATAGAACAAAAGATTCTCTTAGTGTTCTTATCCCTGGGGAAATTACAAAGGTTTTAGGAGCTCTAAAGGAGTTCTTAGTGCCAAGAACTGGACGCAGAGGATGATAAATATGTTTTTTATTATTTCAGAACCCATAAGTGCAATTTCTAGATCATATAGTAATTCTATTTTTAATTTTTGAAGGAGCTGCCATACTGTTTTCCACAGTTTTATATTCTCACACTCAGAGCACAAGGGTTCCAATTTCTCAACATCCTTGCCAACACTTGTTATGTTCTGATTTTGTGATAGTAACTATCCTAATGGGTGTGAAAAGGTATCTCATTGTGGTTTTATTTCACATTTTCCTGATACTTAGTGATGTTGAGCATCTTTTCATGTGTTCCCTGTTCATTTTATATCTTCTTTGGAGAAATGTCTATTCAAGTATTTTGTGCATTTTTAAATTGAGTTTTTTTAATTGTTGAGTTGTAGAAGTTCTTTATTTATTCTAGATATTAATCCCTTATCAGATTTGTGATTTGCAAATATTTTCAACCATTCCATGGTTTGCCTTTTTACTCTGTTGATAGTATCTTGTGATACAGAAAACTTTTTCATTTTGATGAAGTCCAATTTGTTATTTTTTTTCTTACTTTTGTCTTTGGTGTCATATTAAAGAAATCATTGTTACAATGGCATTTGGACCCAATGACACACAGCTTTTACCATGTGTTTTCTTCTAAGGATTTTATAGCTTCAACTCTAACATTTATATCTTTGATCCATTTTGAGTTAATTTTTGTATATGGTGTAAAGTAAGGGTCCAACCTTACTCTTTTGCATGTGGGTATCCAGTTTTCCCAACAACATTTGTTGAAAAACTGATCTTTTCTCCAATGAATGGTCTTTGTACCTTTGTCAAAAGTCATTGGACCACATACGCAAAGTTTTATTTCTGGGGTCTCTGTGCTATTTCATTAGTATAGTGTGTGTATTTATGCCAATACCACACTGTTTTGATTACTTTATAGTAAGTTTTGAAATCAGGAAGTGTGAGTTCTCTAACTTTGTTCTTCTTTTTCTAGATTGTTTTGGCTATTCAGTGTCCCTTGAGAGTCCATATGAATTTTAGGATAGATTTTTCTAATTTTGCAAAACCATCACTGGAATTTTTACCTCTTTGAGTAAGTTGATTCTTAAGTATTTTACTCTTTTTGATGCTATTGTAAATAAAAATGTAAAGTTTTTAAATTTCTTTTTTAGATTACTTATTATTAATGTATAGAAGAACAACTAGTTTTTGCATGTTGATTTTGTGTCCCACTACTCTGTAGAATTTACTAGTTCTAACAAATTTTTGGTGGAATTTTTAGGGGTTTCAACATATAAGATACTATTTGTAAACAAATAGAATATTACTTCTTCCTTTCCAATTTGGATGCTATTTCTTTCTTTTTCTTGTCTACTTGCCTTGGCTAGAACTTCTAATAACATGTTGAATAGAAGTGGTGAAAAGGGGCCTTCTTGCCTTGTTCCTGATCTTAGAGAAAAAGCTTTCATTCCTTCACCCTTGAATATGATGTTCTCTGTGGATTTCTATATATGGCTTTTATTATGTTGAAGATGTTTCCTTTTACTCTGAGGGGTTTTTTAGTGTTTTTAGCATGAAAGCATGTTTAGTTTTGTCAAACACCTTTTCTGCATCCATTGAGATGATCATGTGTTTTTTTCCTTCATTCTGTTAATGTGGTTTATTACATTGATTCATTTTCATATATTGAAACATCCTTGTATTCCAGGAATAAATCCCACTTAAAAATGCTGTACTATCCTTTTAGTATGCTGATGAATTTAGTTTATTACTATTTTATGGAGGATTTTTATATCAATATTCATCAAAGATATTGACCTATAGTTTTCTTTTCTCTTAGTGTCTTTGACTTTGATATCAGGGTAGTGCTAATCCCATAGGATGACTTTAGAGGTATTCTCTCCTCTTCAACTTTTTGAAAGAGCTTGAAAAGAATTGGTGTTAGTTAATTAAAAAAAAAGTCTTTGGCCCAAGAATAAATTCAGCATAAAATTAATACAAATAAATATTTTTTAAAAATATGAAAAAGTTTTCTTACTAAAAAAAATTAAAAATTAAGCAAGTACATCACTTATCACTTTATTTCTAAAAAGTTTTTTAACCTACTAGTAAGCATGAACAAATTGTTAGAATTAAAATGACTGAAGTGTTAATTTTCTTCATTGCAAATTTTCTGACAGAAGTATATGATGCCGTCATGTATGACATCTTTTATGAAAAAATTATCATTTTTTGTAGTATTTGAGAATATTATGAATTTTCCCAGTGGCCTCTGACAGTACTCTGATATGCAAAGTTATCTTTTCAAGATGTATGTCTCATCATCATCCTTACCAAATTAACAAACTCAGGTGATAATTAATCAACTACTTTGCATATGATTCAGGTTCTCCACCATATACTTCCCTAAGCATCAGGAAATTCTACAACTTCTGCAAGATTAACAACTTTACCTTATATTGTATTCATCTCATGTGGTTTAAAACATCCAAAAATCATTGATAAACTGACCCTGCCCAGACTAAAGCATGGTGAATTATAAAAGATGGTCTCTGTTAAGTGAGGAGGGATATCAGGTTGAACTTAATTTTATAAGTGGTCAATTTATTACAGTGTATTGTTCTGTTATGTATTTCACTTCTTTTCTAAAAAAAAGTGATAGTTGAGGGCACTTAGATAAAAATTTGAGAAAATAAGGAACCGTTACACACTGTAAGCTTCAAATGTTTTCAAGCATAAGATACAATAAGAACTAAAACTACGAAATGGCGGAGGAAATAGAGATAAGAGGATGAAATTGCAAAACTGAATCTATAATAATATCTCAATGGCTAATGTTGTGGTGCCAGGAATGTGGTGAAGTCATAGAATTCGTAAAGATGATAATAAACACACTACAAAGAAAAAAGATTGAAATTTTCTTAGAGAGAATTTTTACAGTGATATGACAGATAGAGAACAGGGAAGAGAAGTTGGAGTAAGAGACTATCTGCTTCTTAAATTATTTCCACTGTTGAGAACAAAAATCCAATTTGCTGATATCTTTATTCCCCTCTATGACCCTATGTTTACCTGCAAAATCTCAGCATTGAATTGATGTCACAGTCCAGCTTTTCCATCCCTGGGGAACAGAACAATTTATCTCATATGAAACCTCAACTGCTCAGGCTGTGAAACAGGGCCGGCCATCAATTCTCACAGAGGAGCCAACTGGAGGTAGGATTTTTGGTTCTGAATTCAGCTAAACACCTTCAAAGAATTGTATCTGGCCTTCCTTATCCAGGGCTATCAGTGAAGTGCTGGTTGGTTTTCAAAGAAGAGCAATTCACAGTCAGCAGAGATATTTTCTGTTGAGCTCTCTAGAGAAGGCTGTGGGGCTTGTCAGTAAGAGTTGATTTCTATGTGGGTTATATTTTTTTATTTTATTCAGAGATTTATAAAGAAATTTACACGGTAAGTATTATTATGAACATAAAACGTTGTCTATTCTCTGGTCATTTAAGCAAAATTTTCCTCTCAGGGTCCACCCATGGACAAAGCCCAGATTTAATCTCCAAGAGTCAGCCAGGTACTCTGTGGTCCATGGGAAGCCCTCAAGTTTGCAGCCTGTTTCCTTGTGTGCTGTGCTGGTGTTTAATCTTCCATCTCTTCCGGGTACAAGTAGACAGATGCCTATCAAATCATCAAGGGACTTGACATTTGAGAAATGTACTTTTCATTATCTTTAGACTTCTACACTTTTCAAAAAGACTCAGCATTTCCAGTAATTGTGCAGCAGTTTACCCAACACTAAGGTTCTCACTATTAAAAGTTAAAACTAATAAATTTTGAAAAGGAAAAAGTGATCTTTGCAATTTTGTACAGAATCTATATAATGGTTGCATCCTTATAAATGGAGGTGATGGTGCTCAGGGCAAGCTAACCCAGGAGGCACCACTCTGGTATGCAGATTATTTTGAGCTGAAGACAATAAGGACTCAGAGAACTCAGGAAGTATATTTGAGTTTCCCCTCCCAAACTGCCTAAAGAATTTAAAACAAAAGATCTGTTTCAGGAAGGAGTTATTATCATGATGGCTGTAAAGATAAAGTAGGATAGAGGTTACAACAGGAAAGACACCAAGACTCTTTTATCAAAAACTCTATCTCTCCCTGACCACATTATCTATAGATGACCCTGAGAAGAGTTGTCAGGCAAGCATTTGCATTTCTATCTCCATGTGAGTTGTCTTCTTGCCCTCTGAGGTCCCAGACCACTACCCATCCCCAACACCTTCCTCGTCTTTAGCTACAATACTTAAGCAGGCAGCTTAGACAGAGGGACCAGTTGCTCATTTCTGAGTTTCTCCCATGTATACATGTTATTAAACTTGGTTTTATTTTCTCCTGCTAACCTGTCTTGTTAATTATTTAGCCAGCCATAAGAACCTTAAGAAAAGGGCAGAGGTAGATTCTGTCTCTCTCCCAACAGTTTTTGTGCCCAACGTGGGGCTACACTGGCTGGCAAGTTGCGTTCTCTGGCTGGAAGAAATGCCTTCTCCCTGGATTACTGCAGATGATGAGATACGGGAACATCTAACGAAAGCCGGCAAAATGTAAGACTTCTTACCACGTCAGCCTTCCAGAATCTCTACCTGTGGAGTCCCGTGGAAGGAAGTAGTGAGAATATTTTTCTCTTTCTAAATTTAGATTGGCAGGAGAAAATATTTGGAAAGCTAGTTTCTTGTGCTTATAGTGAAGCTGGTAAATTTGATCAAGTACTCTTGGTTTTGATCTTGATCCCTTTCCTCCCAGAGATAGTCTCTGTTTTTCTCTTTTGTCTTTGTCTTTTGTATCGCGTGTCATAAGAAGGAAATACCATAGGGTAGGACGCAGGCATAGGCCCTATAAGCCTGCTCTCCAGGCCGGCCCCACAGACTGGTGAGTTTGCGGGTCTCACCAGACTGGCGTCTATTTAGACAAACTTTGCTGTGGGTTAATATGCACATGAAGTGAAGGCCATTGCCAAGGGCATCTTGGAAGCCAAAAAGGCCACAAATTTGGTGGGCACAGGTCAAGCAGTTAAGAGCCATTAGGGCGCTCGCCACTTTCAGAAGACTCCCATGACAGGATAACTTGGGTCACAGAACGGGGTAGATGACAGAGGTCCCCCGCCAACTGCAAGAAAATGTCCATGCAACGATGATGTACTCTGTAAGACACACAGTCCCCAACCCCGTGGCACCCCCCCATGTATTATTCTGGCTCCAACAGACCTAAGGCGTGGCTAAAGCTGTCATTGTGCACATAAGAAAAAAACCAGATGAGGTTTTTCCTTTTGTCCTGTTCTGTGTCCTGAAACAACTTGGCTTTGTGACCAGTGAGAATATTCTCCTTGGTCTCCAGCATACGGAAGGTGCATTTACTGGGGTGCCCCTTGGTGGCCAGTCAAGTAGACTGGGGTTCTGAACTGTCTCTTTGTCCGGCTGTGCCAAGCTCTCAGGGGAGTTTGTCGTAAAGGGCCCAGTCCATAAGAGCTTTTGTCGTCTTAACCTTCGTTGTTTGTTAGTGCTGGAAAAATCCCATTCCAGTATCACCTGCCCTGTGTCACAGATTAGCGGGTATGTGACTGGAGGCGTCCCACACTATTGTGGAGACCGGAGACACCGTTTTCACTACATCTTCCTTACCGCCTGTGCAACGAAGGTCTTTACTTTCTCTGAATATCTTTGGGAATGAATTCTGTGGATCATGGGGGCTACATCATCTGCGCCCTCACCAGGGACGCCTCTTGCGTCCACGGTAAAGATTTATTCTAAGCGTGGAAAGTTACCTCCGGGTCTTTCCTTCAAAAGGCTTATTGGATCGAGTCACTATTGGAATAAATATACAAATGAAGATCCTACTCATCAATGGCCAGACGACGGATTCTTTGAATTGGGAATACTTCTAAATTGGGGGAAAAAAATATGTTTTGAGAGCTGTCACACAATTGTTTAATTGGTACCTAAAAAAGGACCAGAAAAAGGAAGGGAAAAATTTAAATAGCCTTAAGACCTTGACTCAGGTTACAATTGAATTGAGAACATGTAAAATGTAAGTGTTGATAAGATTATAAAGGTTGGAATGTTTGAGCTAAATTTATATAAACAGGTTACATCAACTTTGCTTGAGTATATTTTAAAATGTCTGACTGGGAATTCTTCCCTTGTCCAAAATCAGAAGACCAAGACCTATTAATAAAAATCTTAATGATAACTGTGTTTAAAGGTATAAGAGGTGATGAAATTTACATGAACTTTTGTACAAAAAACTGATGTTATTTCTATTACAGAACTGGTTAACAAAAATAGTAATTTAAATGATGGCTAATTTTATCTAATGTCTTATGAAGTCTTATAGGCAATCTAAATAATTATTGGGAACAAGTAACTAAATAGTTGTGAAAAAGATGAATGTTGGGTGAACTTTAAACAATAATTATGTGTTATGGTGGTTACAGCTTCCAAACTCTTTTTGGTGACATAAAACTTTAGAGTTTTGCTAAATTTTGTGATAAAAATTCACTGAGTATCATCATTTCCAAATAAGATAAAATATTAGACATTGATTGCTAAACTTACGTTTGTCTACATTTGGCTTTTCATTACAGGAAAACTGAAAGGTATTTTGGGTCTATTGGTAAACGTGTGTTTTATTAAAAGATTGTACTATAAAGTAACATATTTCTAGAAGTCATGAAGTCTTTATAAATTTTCCAAGCCACAAGATCCTAATGTAAAAGAAAGTTTATAATTGTTTACTTAGTTTTTACTTACAAATTGGGGTTTCTAAGAGTTAAAATTTCTAATTAGTATATGTGATTGAAGCTACTAAATATTAAGAAAATTATGTCTGTGTACAAGGAAAGTAAGATGTATAAAGAAGGAACAAAGAATGGAGATATTTTATTTGATTGATTAAGAAAGATAAATTTGTCTTCAAGTACTAGGAGGGAAAAGAAAGACATGGGACAAATTCTGAATGTAAAAAGAAAGTTATAGGTTTGTGGAAGAGGAATTCTGGAAAAGGAGTTTTTGTATGGTCAAGTTGGCTAAGATTGAAATGAATTTAATTAAGTAAATGAGTTTTAATATCAGAAGGAAGCAGGTACAAAATTATAATTTGGTCTTATTTCTCTTAAAAGGATAATTTTCTTGAACTTGATAAAGAGGTTATAAAAGATTTTTCTTTACCTTTGGGTAAATCTACCTAAAAGACAGAAAAAAAAAACCTGTTAAAATAGTTTCCTGTGTTCAAAAGACTGAGGTCTCTCTATTAAGGTTTTTGAACTGTTAATGCTCTCTTTGCTTTAACGTTTTCTATTTTTGACAAGCTCCCCAAAATTCATATAAATAAAGTCTTTTTTTTACTTTCTTTCTTTGAGAATTTTCAAAGGACCCTGGAACTTCTCAAAGAAATTTGCTCTCTTCCTACAAGGGGAAACATACTAAATTTATTAGGTTTATTCAGTATGTTAAATTACATGGAAAGCATTGTCAGACAAGTGATGATAAGTCTGCTTAGGTGCTGTTATGTGGGCAAATGTTATTGACATAGGTGTTTTAAAATTGTATAACATTACTGAAATTCTGATCTGTCCTGATTATCAGTCATAATTCTGGTTATTATTATTTTAAAGTGTTGTATGTCACAAAATTAACCAAATTTCTCTGTCAATTGCCATTTTGAGGTCTTGTTGTTTACAGACTTATTTCTTTGCTCTAATGCTTTTGCAAAATGTTTCAACTTCAGAAAAATTCATGGAAAGGACTCTGACATTTACACTGGAGTACAGGTTTCTGACAAACTTTCTGATCATAAAACTGAACTTGGTAAGAAATTACAGAAATCTGATGGAAAGACTGATAACTTCATGAAGATGCTAACAGAAAGATTGGGATCAAGAATGGATTACACAGGACTGAATGAACTGATAAGGATGATTATAATTTTTATTATTTTTCATTTGAAGTATTGCTGAATTTTTAATGTTGTGTTTTTTTAGATTTAAAGAAAACTTTTTCTCTTTTCTCCTGAGCTAGCTATGACATAACAATTTGGTAAATGATATTTTTGTAAGTAAAATTGAAATATTTATCTTTCTCTCTCTATCTGATCCCTCGAATTTGGAAACTCTTAGTAAGTGAGTACTGTTGTTTTCATGGCAATATAGTTATTTGCATAAGTTCAATAAGAATCTGTTCTCCTTATAACAGGACACAATTGGAAACACTGGTTATATTACCAAGGCTGTGACTGGAACATCATATTTGCGATATAACCATACACCTTTTGAGGAATGAAGATTGGACTTTATGGAATAAAGCCACGTGGAAATATTGGCCTGGTACCTTATGTTCCAAGCAGCACTTACCAGGATAAGTAAAGAATGTCACTTATCTGGCAAGCACAAGAAACCTCGAAATATTTTGGGGGAACCTCGGAAGAGAGGAATTCACCCAAATCTGTAGGTATTACAGGCAACGTCTGATAACAAAATCCTTGGCTTGGCTTTCCTGGCCTGGAGAGGCCTTTAAAGTTCAATCTGAGATTCCTTATAAAAAGTTCCAGCAAAGCAGATTTAAAAGAGCCTATGTGATCAATTGCTATTCTTGCTGTACTTATGTAAATAATTGGGCCAACACTATTGGAACTAGACTTATTTTGCAAACTACTTAGTTTTAATTTGTCTATCTTTGATAAAAATGAGGGTGATTTTAGAAAGAAAAATTATATTTCAGTAAAAACTATAGTGTACATTTGCGGATATTAGATCCTAGTTTTGTTAATTGTCTTTTAAGGTTTTTGTTTTATATTGTTGACTTGACTGGATCCTGATTTCTTCTAGTCTCCTAAAATATCTGGCTACAGATGTCCAAACTAACGTTTTTGATTTTTTCCATCATTTTCATTTGGAATCACTGAAAACTGAACCTGCCCTTTTTCCTGAAGCCTTACAAACTGAAGCTGATGGACTTGATATAAACTTAAGAGATTACCTGATGACATCATCAGACACATTTTAAACTGCAAAAGCTGCTTTGATGCTGACATCTAAAGATGTTATCTGGCTGTCCTCTAAACTCAGAAACTGCTTTACAACTTGCTCCAACCATTAACCTTGTTTTTCTTTCGTTTACATAGAAATGCTTCCATTAAATACTTGATTGCTTGCTTCCACAATATAAGTGTAACCTTGAGAGCCCACCTGCATTACCACCTTCTAAAATGTACTTAATTGAACTATCTATTATCAGGACTAAGAAATGTGCTCAGTGAGATGAAACAATCTATCAACTCAGCTTCTGGACTATGAAACTTCTTTAATTTTCAAAAGGACTGTCAAACTTCTAGGGAAGTTTCAGAGGAGGGAACTGATGGTGCTCAGGGCAAGTTACCCCAGGAGGCACAACTCTGGTATGCAGATTATTTCGAGCTGAAGACAATAAGGACTCAGAGAGCTCAGGAAGAATATTTGAGTTTCTCCTCCCAAACTGCCTAAAGAATTTAAAACAAAATATCTATTTCAGGAAGGAGTTATTATCATGATGGCTGTAAAGATAATGTAGGATAGAGGTTACAACAAGAAAGACACCAAGCCCCTTATATCAAAAACTCTATCTCTCCCTGACCACATTATCTATAGGTGACCCTGAGAGGAGTTGTCAGGCAAACATTTGCATTTCTATCTCCATGTGAGTTGCCTCTTGCCCTCTGAGGTCCCAGACCACTACCCACCCCCAACACGTTCCTCGCCTTTAACTGCAATACTTAAGCAGGCAGCTTAGACAGAGGGATGAGTTGCTCATTTCTGAGTTTCTCCCGTGTATACATGTTATTAAACTTGTTATTATTTTCTCCTGCTAACCTGTCTTGTTAATTATTTGGCCAGCCATAAGAACCTTAAGGGAAAGGGCAGAGGGAGATTCTCCCTCTTCCCCCAACAACAAGATTATCTGATTCCCAGAAAAAGAAAACATTACTATTATATTAAGGCTACAACTGTCAAAATGAAGCCAAGATACACTCAAGTCAAGCTTTTGCTCAAAAGTTAATTGACTCCTCTTTGAAACTTGATCATGTTTATTATGTAAGCATTATATAGAGCCTAGAATATAGAAAATGCTTATTGGTAAGTTAATATTGTGATCATTTATTTTGTAAATGTTAGTATGAGAGATGTAATTCATTTTCTAGTATGTTCAGATTTTCAAGCTCTGCTAAACCTAAAGCCACATTACTGGCAAGTTGGGATACCTCTAGACATCTGAAAAATATGAATCCTAAACAGAAGCATATAAATTCTCTATTCATCAGGTTCTAAGTTCTAAAACATTCTAAGGTTTTGGAACAAATCAATGGCATTCCAAATTTACAGTAAGGCTACATGTGCCACACAGGATCCTGCAGGAAGAGAAATCCAGATTTTAAATAGAGGAGATTATGCACAAAAATAAAGTACGTTTTCAAGTCTGAAAGGGGATTTCAAGAAAGACGAGACTCTCAGAACATGTGGGAAGTGGTAAATAACTTACCACGGGCTCTCTAAAGGAGAACATATTGTGGACAAAAGAGCTTCACACCAGAGAGCTAAAATGGCATCTCTGGAATCCTTACGATGAAACAGATGCTGAACTACTATTTTCTGAAACTTAAAATGCACCTTGGGCCGGCCCCGTGGCTTATCGGTTAAGTGCGCACGCTCCGCTACCTGCAGCCCGGGTTCAGATCCCGGGCGCGCACCGACGCACTGCTTCTCCGACCACGCTGAGGCCACATCCCACATACAGCAACTAGAAGGATGTGCAACTATGACACACAACTATCTACTGGGGCTTCGGGGGAAAATAAAAGGAGGAGGATTGGCAGTGGATGTTAGCTCAGAGTTGGTCTTCCACAGCAAAATGAGGGGGATTAGCATGGATGTTAGCTCAGGGCTGATCGTCCTCAAAAAAAAATAAAAATAAAATGCATCTTATCCTCCAAACAAATACCACCTCCTGCCTTGCAGCTTACCTGGACATAGTGATGTGTTGGAATCGTTTTTCTAATTCATTGGTTCTTTTTTTTTTGAAGATTTTATTTATTTATTTTTCCCCCAAAGCCCCAGTAGATAGTTGTGTGTCATAGCTGCACATCTTTCTAGTTGCTGTATGTGGGACTCGGCCTCAGCATGGCAGGAGAAGCGGTGCCTTGGTGAGCGCCCAGGATCCGAACCTGATCCACCAGCAGCGGAGCGTGTGCACTTAACCGTCAAGCCCTGGGGCCGGCCCCTAATTCATTGGTTCTTAAACTTGATGGGCACCAGAAGCACCTGGAGGCCTTGTTGAAACCCAGATTGCCAGGCCCCACCCCAGACTTGCCAGTTCAGCAGGTCTGCAGCAGCACCTGACAATTTGCATTTCAGCCCAGTTCCCAGGTGATGCTGATGCTTCTGGTCCAAGGACTCCACTTTGAGAACCACAGCCTGATTTAGACCCTGTATATGGTTACCAAATCCATTATTTCATCCTTTGGCTGCTACTTTTCCTTTATCACATCAGCACCTCTGCTCCGAATCTCCTCACCTAGCAATGGGAATACGTGGAGAGTTTAACAGCTGGTTCTCCTTTCCAGATCAGTTCTCCCTCTTCCTCTCAATACTACATTCTCTTGCCAGGTAACTGTTCCTTAAACATCAGTGCATCATAGATATTCCTTGCTCAAAAACTCATGACTCTTATGCTGAACACAAGATATTTTAAATTCTCCACTTGGTTCACAAGGTCTTTAATAGCCTTACTTTAATAGTAAAATGTGGACACCCTGTTCCGTACCTTGCCTGCTATAAAGGAGTATGTGAGGATTACATAAGATACAGTCAGTTCTCTTTATGCACAGTGTGACGTTCTATAAGGTCATTGTGTACACTGAATCGGTGAATATGACCCACTGCTCCTACGGGAAATGCAGTGTTAGGTTCTTGTAAGCCTTAGTCACATTTTCTTCAACTGATCAGTACATTACCTTGTTATCTGTGTGTTCTCTTTAAAGTCACCTTATTTAATATATATTGTTGATATATTAACATTGAACTCACACCAACAGCACTGCAACTCGTGTCTGATAGTAGCTTGTCGAACACACATACTTTCTCAGTAAAGGCACGTCACAGCCTCTTGCCGTGAGGAACACCAGGCAGCATTGCAGCACTACACATGGGGGACATATTAAATGGCAAGGTCACCAACATAATGCACAAAAAGATAAGAAATGAGGCACTAAATAGACTGCAAGAAGGACACTTGTTTACAATGTGGGCTGAAACAAGAGGGCAGAGCAGCACCTTGATCCCCATCAGCTGGGAACGTGCACGTCGAGTGAATCAAATTTCTCACCACTTTGTGCATATCTGAAAATGGACATGAAAGCCCTGAGAGTGTTGATTTGGGGGCTGCTGGTACGTTTTAGCTAGTGGACAAGTGTGCAAACACAGAATCCACAAATAATGAGGATCAACTATATTATGAAAACATCTTTTCAAAACCAGAATATTGCTTATGTATAAGAGCAATAATGATAACATAACAGCTAACATAAGTGCCTACTATGTGCTAAGAGTTCTTTTAAGTACTTTACATAGTTAATGCATGTAAATCTCACTAAAACCCTACGAGACAGGAGTTTTCAGTAGCCCCTTTTTATAGATGAGGAAACTAAGGTTCAGAGAGTAAATATTTCCACAGGTTCTCCAGTTAGAAGTGAAATAACTGGGATTGATGCCCAGACAAACTAGCACAAAGCCCACAGCCCCATCCACTATGGTAGAAATGTGAGCGAATTTTCTACCACTCCCTAAAAAGCCCCTTCTGCTCCAGACTGTGTGGTCTCACACATACTTATTCACTCATCACACATTTTCTGAGTGCACCAAAGGAGTCAGGTACGGTGTTTAGATACTGGAGGGACAAATAGAATGTCAATGCAAATAATCCATAACCAACCAATAAATGAAAATTGAGGTGAGTTTATTATGAGCCAAGCTTTGAGGATCATATAGCCCTAGAGAGTCCTTTCACAAAGAAATGGAGCACTCCAAAGAAGTGGGGTGTACAGCGTGGTTATATACCATCAAAGAGCATGTACCACATGTGATTGCAATGTCCCTTTTACAATAGCCGCAACCTTGACCGGTCGGCACCTCCATTGATGGACACAGTGGGTATCAGGTGTGCTGTCTCCATGGGCGTGGCTGTTGTCTCAAGTTTGGTGGTCACGGAATGAGCACAGCAATCAAATCCTAATCTATGGAGAAATGCTTATCCTTAAGGAAATGCTAATGTGGGGGAAGTTGCATTACACCTTAAGGTCATTGCTTTTGTCTTTGGGACACGTTAATTGCTTAAAGTGTATGTACAATGGATGAACAGAGGCTACAGGCCCCTTTTGGGAAAAAAAAAAAAAACAAGGTCAGGCCCAATTAGTTTTACACCAAATGGCTTCCTCGTATGCTCCAATGTATCCTGTTGCTTGCCATTTATTTATCAAGAAGAAGGATCGTCTCAGATTTAAGGAGCTCACTGTCTATGAGACAAGAATAAAACAACAGTTATGGAAAAGGAAATAAGTACAGGGTCCCAGAGTGGGGACATCAAAATGGGTCTCTAGATGGAGACCTCTCAGGAAATGTCTCCAAGAGGAAGGAACATTTGATATGAGTTTAGATCAAGAAATAGGAATTAAGTTGATTAATAAAGGGGGTAGGAGTGCAGAAGAAAAATATATAAAAAGACAGATATAAAGGATGTTAAAGCTTTCAGAAAATGGAGGTATTTTTAAGGCTGGAACAAAGCGAACATGTAGGACACAGTGGGTGATGAGGTTAAAGATGAGGACAGCAAGAGAAAGCCTGCATGTTCAGCTCAGGAGTCTCAATGTTCTCTCGGATGCTCTGAGCAGTCATTGAAGGAGTCTAAGCAGATAACAGATTTAAGCAAATTTGGATTCTAGAAGGTAACTCTGGAGGCATTGTGAAGGAAAGATTGGAAGAAATTAAGACTGAAGGAAAGGGACCTGTTGGAAGACTAGACAGCGATCCAGATAAGATAGGTCTTGGCCGACCAGGTGGCCAAGCTGTTAAGCATGCGCAGTCCACTGCAAGGGCCTAGGTTTCACCGGTTAGGATCTCGGGTGCGCACCGACGCACCGCTTGGCATGCCATTCTCTGGCAGCGTCCCATACAAAGTGGAGGAATGTGGGCACGGATGTTAGCCAAGGGCCAGTCTTCCTCAGCAAAAAAAAGAGGAGGATTGGCAGATGTTAGCACAGGGCTGAGCTCCTCACACACACACAAAAAAAATGATAGGCCTTGGCTCAAGCACGGAGTCTGCAGGTGGAGGAGGCCAGGAGGTGGGAAGCAGTGCTGGGCTCCTGAAGGAGGAAACTGAGCTGCCTCTCAGTCACGGGAAGACTGTGCCTGTCATGGCCTCCCCACCCCCATGCCCAAATGCCATGTTCCTTTCTACTTCTGTACCTTTCCTCTCTTCTACCATCTGAAATCCTCACTCTTTCTTCCCTCCATCTGCTCAAAAGTGGTCCCTTTGAGGACTTGATCTAGTCCACCTCTCCTAAGAAGCTGTCCTTAATTACAATTTCTCGATAACATTCTCATTTTTTTTTAAGGTTCTGTAATACAACATGCACTAAATACCTTGGCAGAATCAAATTATATCTTGCAAACAATTTCATGTATGTGGAGGAGCTTGGAACCTTATAATTCTTTATATTTCCTTCGATACCTACCACAAGTACCTTGCACATAGAGGTCAATGGATGTCCAGTAAAGTTAAGTAGAGTTAAGCACACTTTATCAGCTAAAAACTTTTATGAGTTCAGTTATTCCTTTAGATCAGCTGCTTGAACCATTTGTTTTTCTCCACAGGTCAACAGTGTTGCCCAGCTCAAATGAATTTTACACCTTCTCAAACTCAATAGAGCAAAGATGGAACTTCATTCCCCTTGCAAGCCTTACTGCCCCAGAGAAAAGCAAAAACATGTGACGTCTAATTCTTTCTTCACATTCTCATCTCAAATTGTAACTGTTTCCCAGTTGCTAATTGGTTTTCATTATTAAAACTGACAAAAAACTTTCTCATTATTTCTTTCTTTCTTTTGTTTTATTTGAAAGATCAGCCCTGAGCTAACTTACAATGCCAATCCTCCTCTTTTTGCTGAGGAAGATTGGTCCTGGGCTAACAATTGTGCCCATCTTCCTCTACATTATATGGGATGCCGCCACAACACGGCTCGACAAGCGGTGCATTGGTGTGCTCCTGGGATCCGAACCTCTGAACCCGGGGCCACTGTAGCGGAGAGTGCTCATTTAACTGCTGCACCACCGGGCTGGCCCCTCTCTCTATTTCTAAAGTTAAAATGTCTAAATCTTTCTCTGGGCTAGTTGGAGTTTCCATAATATGAAAATGTACGTTCCAGAAACATCCATAACTTTCCAGAATAATCTTTAATATGGTAAACACCTTGGCAAAAATGTCACTGATTTTCAATGTCATTGCCTCCGCAAGGGTATCCTTGCATTGTCTCCCCTCCCAACCACCACTCACTTTGGCCATCCCCAGGCTCATGGGGTCAAACTGTCTACTGAGCACTAGGAGTTATCAGAGTCTGAGGGAGACTTCAAGGATGACTAAGCCGTGGTTTCTGACCCCAAACATCACTCTCCATCTCTGCTTTAACCTCTATTTTTCTTACTCTGGTTTCTACTTTAGTTGTTTACTTGTCTTGTGAATTGTTGTTTTGTGGTTTATAATTACCATGTAAATTCATATTACTTGTTGCCTTAGAGTTTAGAAAGAACTTACATTATACAATGTTGTTTCCCAGCCCTTTGATGTGTCTAATACCTTTCAACGAAATTCAAGTGGCTTCTTGTTTTTACGTCTCCATCATTATTTAGAATTATGTTCACCCCACACTTTTGAACTGACCAATGCTGCTTTACTTTTTAAACTTTTCTATGACAAGACTCACGTAAGGAATCCCTGAAGCACCATCAGCTAGGCATCTCCACATTCCTCACATCTGATTCTTTGATTTGTTCCTAACTAAAGATGTTTCTGAAACTAATACTGAATTGTACCAAGTGGTCATTGTATAAAAAGCACTATCACAGATACCTTACTCTTTTTTCTCTTAAAGAGAAAAAATGGAAAAGAATATTCAATTCCTCAGTTAAGTTTACAATCAAATGAGACATTGAGGGGACCTGGGGGCACTGATCAGAGCAGGAATCTAAGAGAAGAGTTTTAAGTCAATTTCAAATGAGGTTAAAACTGGAATGAGATAGTATTTTACCAGTTATCTGAAATCATAGGAATTTTTCTGACCTTTGAGAATTTATTTGCATATAAAATGTACCTGGGGGGTAAGAGAGTGCTGATATTGTTTAATTTCTTTTTATTATTCACCACTTTGTAATAGATGTGGCTACTCACAATTAATAAATATCAAACGTGGAGAGACCCAACTGCCTCTTGTTATCAATTCTTACACAAAGCTAAAGTATTAAAGATCAAACTTCATTCTAGTTACCTTTCCACTAGTCTATTTATATCAGAAAGATGCTGAGTTTTAGGAAAATACTTCAAAACACAAGTTTCATATGTAATTTCAAAAGCAAAAAATGAGTTAAAAATTGGGTGGTAACCAATTTTGCTGCTATATATTAAACTTTAACATGGGAGCAGACATTTTTAGAGAATATAATTGATATTTGCCTATTTATATATTGTAGAATGTTAAAGGACTTACAGTTTTAATAGTATTTCAAATACCAGAGAATAAAAAACAGAACTGTTTCAGTTTTATGAAATACCTTTTTAGACATAGCAGATTTTCAGAGCATATTACTTGATAACAAAACAATCAGTTAGTGAGGTTTAAGACATGTGGTATTATTTTAAACTTGCTCATTCCATAGGAGCATCAGTAAAAGCCCTCCAGCAGTAGCTGACGCTCTTTCCTTCCGCCTGAGCACCAGTTGCATTTTCTTCAAGCATCAGTCTCTCAAGCAACACCATAGCCCTCAACTCCGTTTAGTTGAGAAAAGGCTTTATGTGTCATGTGTTGTTTCTAGGGGTATGGAGCTCCCAGATTTATTAACTACAGGGAGAGAGTAAGAGTCTGAACACATTCAATAAACTCCAATGTGCTCAGGAGAGAAGACAGGTGCCTGAACTCACACCTGAAGAAGAACTTAGAGGATGCATTCTGACTCTGTTTCGTGCCTCTGACTAAGCAGTCCTGGACATCCCCGTTACAGCCATGGAATAACACAGGCAGTCTTGATGGACCAGAAGTCCTCCTATGTCCATCATTTGTACAGAGCAAACTGGCTTAAGATCTCTCATTTCCTGCTGCAGTGGTAATTTACAGAGATACAGAACTGCCATCTAGTGACTAAGAGAGCAGCAAAGTGCTTTACATGAAAAGTGAAATTCTGAGTTTTATAAAACAGAACAGTGAAACACTAAACTTGGTAAAGTTGACACAATGTGGCACACGAAAGTTATAGCAAACCTGAAAAATGTGTAGGTGAACTAATCAGTTGCTCTCTATGCCTCTAAAACATGTCTTGACATCCTACTCATACATAGTAGAGTTTAAATATAATAGAATAACTTTGGAAACAAACTTCTCATCTCATCTCATCCAATGCTGTTGGCAGGAGCCGGTATTAAATAGTCAGATGGTGAGTACCCATGTTGAAGAACCATTTTTATCACAATGGAGAGAATATGAGGCATAAGCCCAACGGACTGATGTTCAGATCTTCCCTCTTACCCTTGATTAATTTTGTAAACATGGTTTTCTTTATCAGTTAAATATGAATTATAACAGTTACTTTAAAGGATTACTGTAAGAATTGCATAAGGGAATACAGTAAAGGAACTGGCGCACAGTAGATTGATAGTTAATTCTTCCCTGTCTCTCTTCTACGAAACATACAGAAATAATCTAAGAAGAGAACCCGTGTATAAATTAAACTTATGACAAAGAGTCAATGGCTCCTGAAGTAAGGGACATCATTGTTGAGTGCTTAACCTCAACTGCCTCCAAATACTGTTAACTTTCGATTAATTTCATGTGTTTCCTGTCTTCCAGACACTTCACTGGCTACAAGGAAAGGAGAAGGTGTGAAATTGAAATTAATTTCACCCTTGAATGGCCTAGCTGTAACAACAGGTGTTTTAAATCACCTAGTTCTTCAAGTTTTCTGCTTATTACTATATATTTTAACATGGTTCACAGCCGGAGAAAATAAGAAAATCATTATAATTTTACACACATGAATATATGTCTTGACTATTACAGCTGGACTCTTAATATGTAGAGCAATGTTGTACATGTTTTGTGCTTGTTGATAGTACAGAATACTTTTGTCCAGGTTTTCTTTGGCATTGTCATAAATAATGAAGAACTCAGTAATATAAGCCCAGGAGAAAAGGGTTTATAAAAATCTAACATACTATTCTAGTCATGCCTCAAAAAAAAAAAAAGCCATAAAAATAATGAGAGGATATTTTGAAGGCACTATTTTTCTCAATTATTTCCAACTTTATTTCCCTTTACCTCTTTTTAGTCTTTCTCCGTCTTATTCGCTATTGACTAATCATCGCACAGTAATTAAATCACCCTCAGCTGAGTCCACCATGCCTCTTCAAGTGCGCCAGCCTAATGTCTGTCTCAGCTCTGACAAAAAGTAGCTGGGAAAACCTGTTTTGTGGCACTATTCTTGAGAATATCTTTACTCTTGGGCTGGCCCCGTGGCTTAGTGGTTAAGTGTGTGCACTCTGCTGCTGGCGGCCCAGGTTTGGATCCCAGGCATGCACTGACATGCTGGTTCTCCGGCCATGCTGATACCTCGTCCCAAATACAGCAACTAGAAGGATGTGCAACTATGACATACAACTATCTAGTGGGGCTTTGCGGGAAAAATAAATAAATAAATAAAATTATAAAAAAAAGAATATCTTTTCTCTTACAATAATAGCTATATTTTTGAAAGGCACCAGTGGATTACAAAAGTATTTGATCAATGTTGTATCCTCATTTTCCCTCCAGGGGAAACACAACTTTCGTGTGTAATGCAAAGCTGCTGCTTTATTGTTCTCTCCTTTCAAGACATTTTATTACTTGTAAAACATAATAGGATTAATAGTGATATATGAGTAACAATATAAACTTACAAACAACAAAAAGATACTATTTTAGTGTCATAACTTTATGTACTGTAACATTCTCCTAGTGTAATATCTTGATTGATCATAAATTTTTTCCTGGCTCATTTTTATGCTAATTCATTTATTAGATTACCAAATTTATACTTTTATGATCTTTATTTTCAATCAATATAATTGAAGGGACATCAGTTGTTCTTGGTAAGTGAAAGTTCAGAAAAAATTTTTGATAATGTATAAGTTTGAGAAGGATCTTTCTGTTTTTTAAAAGAGAAGTAAGGCCTGGCCCTGTGGCTTAGTGGTTAACTGCGTGCGCTCCGCTGCTGGCAGCCCGGGGTTCGGATCTCGAGCACACACTGACGCACCACTTCTCCGGCCACGCTGAGTCCATGTCCCACATACATCAAGGATGTGCAGCTATGACATACAGCTATCTACTAGAGCTTTGGGGGGAAAATAAATAAATAAAATTATAAAATATAAAAGAGAAGTCATTTAATATTTGGAAAAGTTCTCAAAAATCATCAAATTCTTTAATTTTACAGTAAGGAATACTACATTCCAGAGAGCCTAAGTACGTTGTCACACACTAACCAGAAACAGACCTGGGCCTAGAACTCAGGTCTGAGTCACCTGACTTCTACTGGACCACACTCAAGGGAGCACACCCTCTTCTTACTGGTAATTTCTAATACTAAGTTATTTTCAAAAGCACAGTTGAGAGAAGTTGTAAATAATTAAAACATGATTTTATATAAAAAAGTAGCAATTGCGACCCACAATTTCTATTCCATATGAGTGTTTCCTTTCTTGTAGGTTTCTTGTTTTTAATACTAAGTCCATTTTGGTAACAAGAAAAAAGACATAATGTTTAGTCTCTTTAGTAACATAAAAAAAGCTTCTGTGGAATTTAAAAAGACACTAACTAATGTCTCGTCTACTAAAGCAACTGAAGAATATTATTTGATTTTAGGAAAGCTCTGAGAGATTTTTTTAAAAATCATATCCACGTGACTGTTAGTCCAGCCAGGCACATCTCCACATGACATCTCCTAGAGTGTGCAGTTTTCTGCTGGATACAGCTATTGTCAGGCCCAATGCTCTGGCTGAGTAGAGAATGATGCCGCTTCTGAAAAACATGTACTCAGTTCCACTTCAAGGCTGATTAATGGAGACACTAGGAAAGGAAAAGATGAAAATATTACCCTAACCAATGATGTAAAACACAAGATATGAACAACCGTTAAAAGAATTCTCTATGAAATTGATCAATTCTACTATCACTACTCCGGGCTATTTCCTATCAGTAATTTGACACATAAACAAATAGAATAGTGTATTTAATGATATCAATTCTTTTAGTTGTGTGCTTTTCCTTTTGAAACTACATATGCTTATATGTGTTTGCTTTATTTTCAGGTGGTGTCACCATGTCAAGGCCTCGTGGGCAGGTGGGGCCTTCACTGAGGACCCCCAAGGCCCCCCCTAGGCCCAGTGGCTGTGCATATGCCCTTGGCCTCATGGGTTAAACCCAAGGCCGCAGGGCTCCCATAGTGGCCAGAGAAAGAAGGGCCCATGAGAGAGGTATGCGAGGGGCGCAGGCTGTGCCAACTTCCTCTTCTCATGTCCCTGAGAGAGAGAGAGACAGAGAGTGAGAGAGCTAGAGAGATCCCTGACCTCTGCATTGTTGCCTCCACCGCTGGTGCCTTGTCACACACCATCCCCCTTCCCCCAGCATCCCCATGCTACCCCTGGGAAGGCACCACCACTGGGAGGCCTGTTCCTGGTCACTGCCCTGCTGTCCCTTCAGGACCAGAACCCAGTGCAAGGGGGTTGGTTCAGACAAATATTTACATGTCCCTCTCCATGAGAATTGTCTTCTGCCACACTCACATCCCAAACCCCACCCCCAACATCCTCCTTTGTCTATTCTGAAGATAGTATTTAAGAGGAGCATCTCTCTCATTCTTTTGAGAGACTCCATTTCTCATGTGTCTCCCATGTATATATGTTATGAACCCAATTTAATCAGGCATGGATTCTTTTACTTGCCTATTTGCATCAGGAACATAATTACTAGCTAGAGAATTAATTAGAGAATATTCATTATGAATGAAAGATGTCATTTCTAATAACATAATGGAATTCCTTGAGGCTTTATTCTTGGCACATGTGTAGGATTAAGTCAGGACACACTGTGAGATTGATAAATAAGTTCTGTATATTTTTCTTCTTCAAGACCATGGATTTCAGCCACAGTTCATACCCATGTACTTTGCAACAATGAAAAACAATTAAACAATGAACTTGAATATTTTGACCTCAGATTCATTAGTCTTTAAAGTATTAATTGAACAATTCAATGATGAGTGAAAGACTATGGAGACTTCTAGAATGTCACGTTAGGTCCTTTAGAAGTGAAGAATTGTTTTTATAAAACATAACTATTCCTTCTTATACCTTGACAATAATGTTACTCTGTTTTAAAGAGGATAATGGCAGATTTACTTTAACTTGCACCCTTTTTAAGTACATTTACCTAATATGTCTCAGTCTCTTGAAAACTTTTATCTTTAGCTCAACCTTCATTTAAATCACCAGATCTATTTGATGAAGGCGACATGAACATTTACTCGAAAACTCCTCAGAAAATTACTAATTTAATCTGTACTTTGGACGATCCATTGTAAAACTCAAACTGGATTTGCCAGGCCCCTCAAACGGCTCATAACACTGTGTTTGTACATTTATCTGGGAACATACTATCTGAAGGTAATTGTTCTTCCCAAATGCTTTCTTTAACTCAATCAGCAATACTTTCAAAGTTTTAATGAAAATGTGGCGAATTTGGTGAAATCCAAGTGACTTTTTTGTTTTTGCATGCCAATGAGATTAAGAAAATAAGTATTTTAATTATTGTTATTGATTTTAAAAATCAGAGATGAAGAAAACAAACTTCTTTGTCCAAAAACATTTCTGCAAATGAAATCGTCTGAAAAACTGACAGCTAGCCCCCTGTTTTAACCACTAAACCATAAGAAATGTAACACCATGGGCAAACACTTGAGCGTTGTCACCTGCAGGAGTCCCCAGCGCTGTTGCCCCATCAGCGCCATGGATCAGGGGAAGGAGTCAGTGGAGGGGAGTCAGCTGTGCCCTCAGCATCCTTCCTTCCTTGGTCAGAACCAGGTACCAGCTGCTCCCTGTCTCATCTTCTGGGGAAGCAGAGAATTCTTCTGGAGACAAAACACATTGGGTGTTAAGGAAGTCATCGTTCTTTTATAAACAGATGTTAGATCGTGTAATGGGCTTCTCAGGACAGGAGAAGCCACCTCAAGGGAAGGCAGAACTTCTCCAGGAGCTGAAGGTCATCCAGGGAGAGCACAGTCAAGGGCTGCACAGCGTCAGCGCACTCCTGCTCTCCATCTCATGGACACCTCGGTCCCCAATCCCTGACACCCCTCCCAGTGCCCCCCCAAGGGTTCCTATTGTATCCTCAGAGTCCTGCGCAAGCGCAGGACCAGTGCTCTGAGTGGCAGAGGGGCCGGCGAGCTGGAGAGCCCTGGGGCGCATGCAATGGGGGCGGAGTCCCTGATGCGGAAGTGGTGGCCACTGGAGTTTGTGTGGGGGGGCTTGGGCAGTTTCTGAATCCTTCCTCCAGGATTTTCAGCTCTGGGAGCTCTCCTTTCTGCAGTGTGGAGGAGCACTGGGCAGGAGCGGCGCCGAGGTAGGCGGTGGGCAGCGGGCTCGGCATGGAGATCTCCGCCGCATATGGCGGGAGCGCAGTGTCTGGGGCGGCGGACGGGACCGGGGGCTGAGGCTGCTGGCTGGCTGCTCCAGGTGGGGGAGCCCAACCTCTGTCCCTTGGAGGAGCGGAAGAGCGCCGCTTGGCCAGCCTTTCCCTGTGCCTTGGCGGGGCCCCACCTCAGCGGGGCCTCACCTTGGCGGGGCCTCCTGCCCACCCATCCGAGGTGCAGGGGGCGGCAGGGAGTCGCCTGCCCTGTGCGCCCGCCCTTGAGTTCGCGCCACCCGGGACCCCGTCTAGGCCAGGTCGAGACATCTCTGGGTGAAAGCTTTCCTTCGGAAGAGGGCCTGTGGTCAGCGCTCCTCTGCCTGACTCCACTCAGGCTATTGGGCTCCTCATGGCCTTCATTAAACAAATGAACGGTTCCTACGTCCTTGGGACCACCTTTATAGAAAAGCCTGATCGCATTCATGGTTTCTGATAATTGACTGTATATTTGCAAGGTGAACTTTGAAGTCTGTGAATTGTTGTAAACTGCATTTAATGAAAGGAGATTTAAACAATCTTTGGTGCAAATTGTGTAGCTTCCTAATACTAACTCACCTTCTGTTAACATAGACTGATGACTGATCAATTGATGACTGACATAATGTGTATGGAATTTTGGTTTCAGTTGAAAAGATTTTCTTGGCAGTTGGTGTTAAAACTAAAATCGGATAAAGAGGAGGATTTTGGAAGTTGTATGTAGTGTCTGTTTTGTCCCCGTACTCATTTAGAATTGTAAGAATTTAGATTTGGAAAGCCCATAGGACAAGAAGTTTGAAATTTTGATTTGACTGACAAGGGGAAAGGTCAAAAGATCAAATGCGGTAGGATTTCATTTATATAATATTCTAGAAAAGATAAACCATAGGGAAAGACAAGATCGTTAGTTGTCGTTAGTTTTCATATTTAGTTAATCATTTAGTTTAACAGTTTAATCATTAGTTTTAATATTTCTTATTAAAAATACATTTTAATGATAACATCCTAATTATGCTTTTGGATGATACCAGAAGTTAATAACCTATTAAATTCTGCAGTAGGAAGAAATGACATGTTGGTTATTGGTGTCTTTGCAGTGTAAGTATTGGCGGTAATGAAACTTTTAAATGAGCTTTTTTGGATTCTGAACTACTGATTTTTTTACTAGATCCTCTTGGACATGGCGTTCAAAAGGCTCTTTAAATTATTGTAGCAGGCTGAAGCTATTAAATTATAATGTAAGCTCTTTATAGATGAAACAGGCAAAAATACAAAAAACCATTCATCGATTTATCTTTGTTAAAAAAATCAAGTAAATCTTACCATATACATGAATGACTTTTGGCTAGACAGACCTGAACTTGACAAGATGGACTCATTGGTATGGGGAACTTCTTTTGGAATGTTAAAATGGGAGAGGATATATAAATTTTACCTGAGGGTGACCCAAGTCGATATGGCAGGTTTAGTTGCTTTTACACTCTTTCTGTGTTATGATCTTGATTAAAAACCTGGTCATAGACATTCCAAGACATTTGGACCATTTTATGTATCAATATATTAAGATGTCTTATTTCTCTGATACTTTCTGATTTCAGGGTGTCTGGGAAAAACAGTTTCTCAACATAGGTACTTTGGAATATAATTTTTGATTGTTGACTTATTGAATCATAGAATTGTTGAGTTGGAAATAATTTTAGTGGTTTAGAGCCTAACCTCTTCAATTTCCAGGAAATGGAAAGTGAGGTTTCTTGAGTTAAGTCGTCCAAAGTCAGACTGATACTTTAGTGGCAGAGTTGGAACTAAATGCTCAGATGCTTGTCTCCAGATTCCTAGTACAGTGCTCTCTGTGTTACATACTATTAAGTAGACAAACCAATGAGTTACCTTCTCATATCATATACGTAGCCAGCAGGGTCAATTATTTCCCATATGCATTTCTTTCCTTTCTTTTTTAAATAACTACTAACCACAATTAATTTATTCCCCTGCCATGTTTAATGACTATCCCTCTGTGTGTCTCCTCGAACACACGTGTGGACTCCCTAGAATGGACACCTGCCTGTGATTGGATTGTTGGGCCAGAGGCTGATGTGCATCTACATCTTGACGAGTTGCACCCAAATCATCCTCTGAAGTTTTAACAATTTCCATTCCCTCCAACAGTGTTTGAGTCATCCTTGCCCTGGGAATTGTCAGATTGGCATTGTCAGATTTTTAAAATTTTGCCATTCTGATGGGTGAGAAATGAAGAATTTGTTTTCCTCTTTGTACAACTGTTTTGACAAACGCATAGAGCTGTGCAACTCCCAAAATTGAGATACAGAACAGTTCCAGCACCCAGAACTCCCTTGAGCTGCTCTTTTGTAGTCAACTCTTCCCCCAAACTTAACATCTGGTGGCTAATGATCTGTTGTCTTTCTCTATGGTTTGTCTTTTCTGGAATATCATATAAATGGAATCCTACAGTATTTGGCCTTTTGATTCTGGTTTCTTTCATTTAGCATGATACATTTATTTGAATGTTCTCCATGTTGTTGACTGTATCAGCAGTTCCTTCTGTTTTATTGCTGAATGTAGTATCCATTGTATGAATTTACCACAGTTTATCCATCCATCAGTTGAAGGACATGTGAGTTATTTTCGGTTTTGTCTTTTTTGACTATGAATAAAGCTGCTGTAAATCTTTATGATTTGAGAAGGCAAACAAGTTTTTGTATGAACATGTCTTCTTCTCCTGGGTAAGCACATAGAAGTGGAATTGCTGGGTCATATGGTATGTGCATGTTTAACTTTATTTTAAAAACTCTTTGTGGTAGCAAAGTCATGGCCCACAAATATGTCCTAATCCCTGAACCTGGGAATACATTAGTTTACTTGGCAAAGGTGAATTAAATTTGCAGATGGAATTAAGGTTGCTGATCAACTGACTTTAAAATAGGGAGGTTATCCTGGATTATCCAGGTGGGCCCAGTGCATCACAAAGGCCCTTAAAAGGGAAAGAGAAGCAGTAGAGAAAAAGATAGAACAAGGGAAGCAGGGCCAGAGAGATGTCGTGTTCTTGGTTTTGAGGGTGTAGGAGGGGGGCCATAGGCTAAGGAATGTGGTGGTCTCTAGAAGCTTGAAAAGGCTAGGAAATGGATTAAGCTTTAAAGTCCCCCAAAAAGAACCTAGCTCTGCCAACACCTTGATTATAGCACAAACAGACCCGTGTCAGACTGCTAACCTACAGAACTGTAAAACAATAAATCTGAGTTGATTTAAGCCATGAAATTTGTGCTAATTTGTTACAGCAGCATAACAAACTCCACTTTAAAACTGTTTTCCAAAGAGGCTGAAGCACTTTGTGTTCCCACCAGCAATGTAGGAGTGTTCCAGTTACTTTCCATCCTCATTAACACTTGGTATGGTCAACCTCTTTAATTCTAGTCATTCCAGTATGTACATAGCAGGATCTCAATGTGGTTTTTATGTGCCTTTTTCTCATGATTAACGACCTTAAGTATCTTTTCATGTGCTTATTTGCCATCTGTGTATCTTCTTTGGTGAAGTGTCCAAATCTGTGACCATTTTAAACTGGGATTTTCTTATTGCCGAGTTTTGAGAGTTCTTTATAGTCCTGTCAGATATGTGATTTGCAAAGGTCTTCTCCCAGTCTGTGGCTTGCCTTCTCCAGCCTCCCACGAGTGTCTTTGTAACGTCTGTGTAACATAACTCGAGAGGTTTCACATGACCTTATCTTCCTTCAGTGGGAAACAGAGTGAAGTTGGAGCACCTGAGTCCAATCAGACCTTGATCAGAGTTGGGTCTGGGTCTCAGTTTTAGTAAACCCAGGCCTTCCACTTTCCCCTGTTCCTGTTTGCGGTGCTCCCCTCCCCCGCACAGGGATCTGGTCCTAAGTCTGGTAAATCTCTGTCTCCTCAGGTTTGGGAGCCCACAGAAAACCTAGCTACGCCCGTCAGACATCTCAGCATAGCTCTCCAGCCTCCTACCTTACATTGTTCACAATACGGCAAATTCCCGGAAGGTCACACTAGCAGTATGTTTGACTTAGGCCACTTCCACCACTTCTGGAGGTTTCTCTTTGTTTTGTGGAAGCTTTTGGGCTATTTCCCCAGATTCCTGTGTGGCACCAAAACTTAACACAGGTGCTGTGAGGAAGAACAGTTGTGTGTCTGAGAGCCGTCAGTTTTCCTCTGCCACACCAAACTAGAAGTTTGGTTAGTTTCTCTTTTCCCTAGCCGAGGCTCTGACTGAGCAAGCCAGATCCTCGGCAAGCACCCAGAATCAGAAAATGCCTGCAGGGGGAAGAAAGATAAAAATCCCTGCTCATATAAAAGAGTTTTGTTCTTTCTGGAATTTTAGTTGGTTGCTTCTGAAGTTCTCTGATGCTCTAAAAATATATTTATAATTTATCTGGCTTTGTCCAGTTTTGCAGCAAGAGTGTTTTCCTGTCCTAGTCTCCTCTAAACCAGAAGTTCCCTTGTCATTAGTTTTTAACTCCACCAGTTATACCCTGTCAATATTATTATTGTTTGGTAAAGTCATGCTTTCAATGATTTATTCAGACGTTTACCCTTTTTTATCCTCACGATCCATTTTTACATCTTAGCATTTCTTCTTAAAGTACATTCTTTTTCACTTTTTAAATTTTTCCTTGAGGAAGATTAGCCCTGGGCTAACATCTTTTCCTATCTTCCTCTTTTTTGCATGTGGGTCACCACCACGGCATGGCTGATGAGTGCTGTAGGTCCACACCTGAGATCCAAACCCATGAACCCAGGCAACCAAAGAGGTGTGTGGTGAAGTTAAACCACTACACCAGGTGGCTGGCCCCCTTAAAGTACATTTCTTCGATGTTCCTTAATGAGCATTTGTTGGTGGTAATACTCTTAGTAAATGTTTGCATAAAAATATCTTTAATTCACCCCAGTTCTTGAGATATGGTTTGATTGGGTATACACTGAAAGTTATCTTCTCTCTGTACCCTGAAGAATTAATCCAACTCTCTCTTGCCTTCCATTGTTAAGAAACGTATCATGGGTCTAAATGTAAGTCTCTATAAGTGTTCTGTCCCTCTGCAGGGCTTTGAATATCTTCTTTTGTATTTGGTGTTCTTTAGTTTCCCTGGATGGATCTGACTCTAGGTTTATTTTTTTAATTCTGCTTGAGATGTATTCAGCTGCCTGAAGCTAGAGTAGAAGAATTTTATCAATCTGGAAATTTTTGTTATTATGTCTGAATATTCCTTTAAATCATATATATATTTATATTTTTTAATTCAAATATATATACACATATTTATACACATTCAATATATATTCATTAAATATATTTATATCATTTAACTCAATGTATTATATTATTCAATATAATGATTTGTGTTACTGAAAAAAATACATATATTATTCATATATATAGTTTCCTTTACTTGACCAAACTCAAGCCAGGCTCCTTTGAGCCCTCTTCTTCACTAGGCCTTGATCTTGGCCTATAATAACTACAGCCTCTCAGCACAAATGGTTTCACACCACACACACACATTAAAGACTTAAACACTGACATAGTTTCTAACAGCTCAAATCCACATCCCTACGATGACCCCTGCACCCTTATAGTGCCTGCCTGAGAAAGCTCAAGGTAGCCAAAAGGATTGACTGTTTGTTCTGGCCAACATTCGATCATTGGGACTGACATCCCTTTCTTAGAGCATTTACCCAAAAGTGCTTACAACTGTGAATCTTTCCTCTGTCTTTTTGAGTTGTGTATGTGTCTCCTATAACTGCATTTCTCAAGGTCCTGAGAGCCATTCCTTGAGAGGAGGAGAGGGTGTCTGTCTCCCAGACTCTGTGAGAGGAGAGAAGTTAAACTTTGATCATTTCCAACTAACAGACAAAACTGGCCAGATCACACTGCACTGACCAACACTCTGTAGCTTTTGCCTCCCTGACTCTACTGAGCCCCTGCTCACCCCTCTGCCTGTTCCCTCATTCTCCCTTTCAAATGCCCAGTCACCTCTGTACAAATCAAATTGAGTTCAGCCCTGTTCCCTCTTCCCTACTGCAGTGGTATATTACTGATTAAAATCTGTTCTGATCATTTTAACTAGATTCTGGCTTTGTGTATATTCTACATTTAACAAACATCCTGATAATCTCATGCATATGCATATGTATGCATATACCAACACAACCATGGGCCTTCCAGGACCAGTTCAGCTGACCCCATCTTATCAACAGAGTAGTTCTGCATTATCTTTCAGGAAATGACACCCCTCGTCTAGTTCAGGCGAGTTGAGACCACCAAGCCATCAACCAGGCCTGCACAAATGCTTGATAAGTGACCTTTTTGACATCGAGCTAAAAGCTCCATCCTCAGATCATGGTAACATTGCCAATTTGTGAACACACATCTGATGAAGAACCATGAAGCTTGACTTTCCTTGCACAGATCATCAATTACCTCACTTCTCCTTACTTCCAATCATCTACCTCCACACATCAGACCACCCTGCCCTTCATCCCATAAATTGTAAGCCAAGCCCTGGATCAGGGAGACAGATCTGAGACAGACACGTGCCCTCTGTCTCCTTGCAGATCAATCTCACAAAATAAAGCTACAATTCTTTCCCTAAAAGCTAATGCCAGAATAATTACCTTTTTAAACGTAGATTGGGCAAAAGAACCTCAATATTGTGCGGTAACATCAATACATATATATATACTTAATGGATGTTTTATCTTCTTTTTCTTTTTCTTTGCTGAAGAGGATTCACCCTGAGCTAATATCTGTTGCCAATCTTCTTCTTTTTCAAAGGAAGATTCACCCTGAGCTAACCTCTGTGCCAACCTTCCTCTATTTTGTATGTGGGTTGCCACCACAGCCTAGCCAACTGATGAGTGTTGTAGGTCCATGCCCAGGAACTGAACCTGGGCCGCTGAAGTGGAGTTCTCTGAATTTAACCACTAGGCCATGGGTCTGGCCCATCTCTAATTGTTTTGAAGATGTTACTAGAGATGTAATTGAAGTTTCACTATGATCTCTGGATTTCCTTGCTGCTCCTTTAGTCCCTCACTTCAGTGTATGTGTTTCTTGCTCCATCTTTCATGCTAGAGGAATTCCTCAAATATCTAGTGGTCCTTGGCTACCCATTCGTATTTCTGTGATGAGGAGGAAACAGCTGAGTATGATCTCTGTGGGCCTGATGGAGCCTGTGTCTGTCTGGACTCAGTGTTTCTTCAGGGGTGTAGAGTGTTGACATAAACAAGCAAACAATGTTGGTACCCATGCTGATCCCTAACAACATACTTATTCCAAACATTCCCACAATTACAAACATCCTCTGAACGCTTGGAAATGCTGACAACACACACACCACACACACACACACTATTTGCAAATGACCAGCAGCATTCAGACTGTAAACTGCACCTGAAAATGCACACTGATAATCAGAACATACACACAAACTCACACACATACAGACCACTCACTGTCTCAGAGCCCACAGTGACTTGAACTCTCTAGACACACACAGACATCAACAAAACACACCTTCACATAGATGCTATAATAGCCATGAACCCTGTGACCATACAGAATTGCTGAACACACACACATCCACACAACAAGGAATGTGGCCGTGCACATCTGGGCTTGATCAGGGGGGTTTTCACACCTCAGCATCAACATGGACAACCCGGGGCGAGAGGGAGAGGCAGAGGGAACAGGGAGAACATGTGGGGAGCAGACAGGAGGCACTTGCATAAAGCAAATATGATACCTGCAAAGCTGGTTGCTAAATGACATATGACTCAAGGGTATGAGGAGCCAAGAGGATCTGAAATGGTACAAAGGAGGTGACTGTTACAAACCCATCACAAGATATTGAAATGTAAAGGACAGTGATATTTTAAAAGGCACTGAGGAGAGTTCATCAAAGCTTAGATATAATTCCAGACAATGAGTGACATGGAATTCTGGCCAAAGAACAGCCATTATTGCTGTTAAAATTCCTATTTAAATGTTTCTTATAAAATTATACTCCTTGAAAAATGACAAATATTCATTGGTTTAAAACATTTAAAACATTTCAGGATAAAATTACTGTCAGTTCCACTTTTATTGAGTAGCTTTCCTTGGGCAGCTATAAAAGCTGACAAAGCACACAGAACAGCTGCTTGAAGGGTCAGAGAACATCCCGTGCAAGCAGGACTTGGGGGTCTATAATCTCTGAGATGAGGGAAGCACAAGATTGTGAGCACCAGCTCCATGCAGCTTCTCCCCTAAGGCATTTGCTGTTTCAACAGTGAGAGAAGAGAGTCTGAGTAGAAAGAGGAGGAAAAATGAAATGAAATTTGGTTCCAGCAAAGTCCAGTAACTTCTGCTTCCAGTCAGATGTAAAGACAGAGCAACAATTAAACATTGATTTAATAAATACAGTATGTTTGAAAACACCAAAGGGATGTGGAAGAAACAGGACTAGATGAAATAAAATTTCAAAAAGGGAAAAGCCTTTTTAGGTGAGATTGCCAGACATACCCTCAACCGGGGGAATTTGCGTAATCTGGACTGTGGTAATCAGACTTGTGTTAGCAGAAGACAATAGTAAGTATAATCGGTCATAATTGATCTATGTTAGCTTTTTAATATCACAAGCTTTGTTTCCCTGTTAAATTTTATTGCCTCCACTAGAAGACTCTGTGAAGGGAAGGACATTGTATCATTTGCCACCTGATCTCCAGAACATTCTTCAGTTGGGGCTGTATGACTACTATAAATATTTGTTAATTGTTGGTTTCATGAATACTATGGACTGAATGTCTATGTAACCCAATTTCATACGTTAAAATCCTAATCCCTGACGCGATGGTGTTTGAAAGTGGGGTCTTTGGGAGTTAATTAGGTTAGGTGAGGCCATGAGTGTGAAGCCTCCATGATGGGATTAGTGCCCTTATAAGGAGATGGAAGGCCAAAACTCTCTCTGCCAGATGAGGGTAGAGCAACAAGCTGTCCTTCTGCAAAACAGGAAGACAGCTCTCACCAAAAACAAATCAGCTGGAACCTGGATCTTGAACATCCCAGTCTTCAGAACTGTAAGGAATGAATTTCTGTTGTTAAAAGTGCCCAGTCTAAGGACAGCCCAGTGGCACAGTGGCTAAGTGTGTGTGCTCCACTTCGGTGGCCTGAGGGTTTGCAGGGTCGGATTCCGGGTGCAAACTAACACACCGCTTGTCAAGCCATGCTGTGGCAGCGTCCCATATAAAAAGTAGAGGAAGATGGGCACAGATGTTAACCCAGGGCCAATCTTCTTCAGCAAAAATGAGGAGGATTGGCATAAGATCTTAGCTCAGGGCTGATCTTCCTCACACACACACACACACACACACACACACAAAAAAAAACCCAAAAGTGCCCAGTCTAGGGGCCTGCCCCACCACCTAGTGGTTAAGTTCAGTGAGCTCCTCTCTGGTAGCCTGGGTTCGGTTCCTGGACACAGACATACACCACTCATCAGCAGCCATGCTGTGGTGGTGACCCATATACAAAATAGAGGAAGACTGGCACGGATGTTAGCTCATGGTGAATCTTCCTCAGCAAAAATATAAATAAAGTACCCTGTCTATGATATTTTTGTTACAGCATCCCATACTGACTAGGACACTGAGTGTGTGAATAAGTTCATCTAGATAGATGATCCTTCTTCCACATGACACATTATTGCCAATGATTCCTAATTTGGTGTGAGTCAAATTTCCCTCAAGGTTCATAAAGACGTTAGTGACCTTCTCCGTAGTTATGTACATATTGATACGCATGAAAACGTTGCATCAAGTGCTTTATCGACGCCTTACTCTCACACCTCATCCCATTAGCCTTCAATGAACCTCAGGTACAGCCAGTGCTTTGGGAAATAGAGGAAAGTCCCTGGACGGAAGAGGGGCTGGTAGCCTTCGTGCAGCTCCTGTCCTCTGCCCAGCCAGCTCCCGCGCAGGGTCAATTTATAAGATGGGTTTTCCTCCAGGCAGCTCTGTTTTTCTCCCAGTCTGTTCTCATTTAGGATGATCTCACCAAGAGCAATGAGTGGAAATTGGAAGGGAAGAGCTACAGAAGGCATCTGCCAGGGGAAATTCCTTGTGGTTACATGATCTAGAATATGGACACCCGGCTGCTCTAAGGAGTCCTGAAAATGGAACCCTTCCCATGTCTGCAATATCCCTCTATGTCCTCTTTCTCCACCATTTCTCTGTTCTTGGTGGCAAAATTCCCTTGGCAATGACAATATAAAATTGCAAATAGGGAATGGTCCATTTCCAGTCTCAGAATTCTGTGAAATTTTACTGCCTATCCCCAGTCTCCCAGGACTAACCCCCTTTTTACTCTTTTAAGATTAGATCACATTTTAATCTCCTTGAATCAGAGTTTTCTCTCATCCTTGTTACGTATATACATTTTCTAACACAGGACATTGAAAACATTATTTTTGGCCCTACAATTTCCAGATTAATTCATAGCTATTTTCTGATGGATGCATGCCTTTTTAATTATGTTTATAACTCCATTAACTATAGAAATTGTCTAAATGCTGAGTAGTAATGTACTAATACAGGAAAATGGCCCATTTTTATTCATCATAAAGTTTCATGTTTTCATCAAGACAAATACACGAATACTTAATTATTCAGCAAAAACTCTTACTGTGTACATGTAAGCAATTATAAATCTATTGGAGTTGGTTTACCTTGTCGATTATTCCTTGTTTCTGAATTGTCCCTTCAGCATTTCCATGAACATTTTAGAATCCTGCATCCTTATCCTACCATTTTAAATACTAAGTCATTGACAAAAGTCCACATGACTTATCCAGTTGTGTGCTAGTGGGTCCTTTGTAGGGTGTCTTTCCGGGTACGTTTTCCAATGTGAACTCCAGCTGATGGCCTTGTGACACTGACGTAAATACTGGTCTCTCCACATATCATGGGGCCAGTGGTGTGTGGTCCTTTACGGAGTCATATATAACCTAATACATGTCATTCAATCAGTGTAAACAATGCTATGGAAAGTAGATTGGGGACAATTAATAAAAGAAGATTGATTATGAACATGCTGTTAGGGAGAAAAATTGAACCTCTGGCTATAAAGGTTTATGTTTATGCAATTAATCAACAACCCTAACAAACCCCGTTTATAGGCAGGCCTATATACATATATATATTAGATTAAGATTATATCATCTATTAGTTTGAATGTGGTTTTGTAAAGTATGCCTTGTTTCTCTTGCCCTTTCATACTGGGAGAAATACGGAATAGGTAGAAAACGACTGGATTACTCTTGTCCTAACTCAGATCACGTAGGGCTTGAATCGTTGAACAAATGAGCCGGTAACGGCGGCTACACCACTGGGATTTCCTGATCTAACATCGGTTATACACCCTATTGTGGATATGGACTCTAGAATAGGAGTGTGCTGTTATCCCGAGGGTAACTTGTTCTGTTGATCAATATTTTGGATCAATAAGTGATAAAATATTTTGACTAGCTGGTCTAGATTTTAATCACTCAGAGGTTATTTTCTTCTCTGAGGTCAACCCAACCAAAATTGTTAGTCCATTTAAGTTTTGTTATCCCTTGATTTGGCTTATCTTTGTTTTTTTTAATTAATTGAAGCTCCATAGATTCTTCTCGTCTTATTTTGTCATTCCCTCCTCTTCAGACAAAGGTCAATTTCACTGTTTAAATGTAAGAGAGAGTAAAACCCTCGAGTGGCCCTTCATACAAGTTCTCATTTAGACAACAAATGATGATGTTGCCTTTGCAAGGTCTGGTCACCACGGCTTTTACACCGTGTCACTGGGCAAGCAGTGCCTGTAACACCAGAAATGCCAGAGGAGATGCTTTAGGTAAACAGGTGTGGGCTGTGTTTGCCGAGTTTCTTTTACTTTTTAAAGCTTTCCTTGAATGCCTACCTGTGTTGGGTTAACAATTAATATAATAAATAATTATTGGGTTGAATTTATTTTATTGTTAACTTTTGGTGATTATGTGTTCTGATATAAGATTATGCAAGGAGAAACAACTCTTAGTCCTCATAGTGACAGTACTACTTCTATGAATTGATAGATTAATGCAGTATTAGATTAGGAGTTAGTTTCTGTGACTGAAATTAAGTATATTGTCGAACCTGAAGGCTTTCTTAATTGGTGGCTGAATTTAGGCCAACTAGGGTATTGTTTGTACTCCCTCTCTAAGGAAGGTTGTATCCTGTATCTAAAAGGCTGTACCTCTTTAGGGCTGGGTCTGGAGGAGGCAGGAGGCTGGACAAGTGTAGAGCTCGCTCTGGCCCAGAGGGCTGAGCAAGAGACACAGGGGACCTGCTGCCACACACAGCCGCAGCAGACATCACTCATCAGTCATGACATGCTTGGCTGCAGAGCCAAGAGAGCCCCCAGTCCTCAACAAGGTGCACTCCGAAGCCACTCCCGGGCAGAGCAGGGGACTGTGATGAACCCATTTGCAGTCCCTGTTCCCCTAAGACGTGCTGCAGGCCTCCTCTCCCCACTTACTTCAGCAGCTCCTCACTGTCCTCGGGATTCAGGCCTTCAAGGCCTGCCAGCAGGCTGCTCCAGCACTTCTCCCTCCTTATCATCGTCTCCCCTCTCTGCTCTCAATCTAGTTCCAGGGCAAGTTACTTGTGTCTCCTGAGTGCTGCTCCTTGTCCTGGAAGGCCCTTCCTTCAGCCCATCCACCCTGTGCACTCCTACTTACCCTTCAAGACTCGACTCCAGTGACGCCTCCTCAGGAAGCCCTCCCTGATGCTCCATCTTCCCAGGCATGCTCTGGGCCACCACTCTGCCTCCTGCCCATGTCCATCACTGCCGGGAACCTTGCTGGGCCTTATCTGGTCTCCACGTTCAGTCTAGCCCCTAAGGGGGGAGGAAATACTTAGGTTCAGGCAGTGGAGCAGACTCCTGGACCGTGGTGACACTGCCCACCCAAGGAGAGGTCATTCTTTGACCCACTTCCAGCTTGGACCCAATGCAGCCCAGGGGGAGCCAGGACACAGGGAGGCTGGCTCTGATCTCCACAGGTCACAGGGTCAGCCTAGAGAAAGGGCACAAGGGGCCACACAAAGGGCCTCAGGACAGAACTCCAAGTCAACAATACCCTTGCCAAGGGCAGCAGGGGCCAAAGGCAGCTGCACAGGCTGCAGGAGGTTCTGGTGAGCTTTTCATCTGCTCAGAGAGGCCCAGGGCTGGATAGAAGGAACTCAGGAGGCCCGTCAGTGGTGGAGGCCACCTCGGGGGCATGTAAGCAGAAGCTGAGCTTCCCACAACAAGTGGACTCTGAAGAGGTGGCCCTCAGAATCCTGGCGGCTCTAACGTCTCCGAGTTGGAAGTCAGTCCCCTCAGTCACAGCCTCTACCTGCCCGCTCACAGGGCTGTGCCTCTCAAACACAGCTCCCAAGGCAAGTGGAGGCTTAGGGTGAATCAAACTTCCTACCCATGAGAACCTCTGTGATCCCGGCCTCCCACAAGGGACCAAGGATGATGAGCTTGGGACAGAGGGACTGACCCACACGACTTCCCCACGGATTCTGAACATGCTTGTGATTCAGGGGGCCAATTAGTATCTGTCCTCATCTGCACTTCTATCTCTCTAAAAGGACATGTCAGTGTTTACTATGACATCCACAGACACATCAAGGGCATCTGGGAAGAATCATGTGTACATCTGGAGAGAAAGGAATTGTGAAAAACAGTAATATCTGTCTCCATGTGTGCAGATACTGACATCCATATACAGCTGTCACATTCCTCCAGCAGCCCTGAAATACTCCACAATCACGCTGACAGGTTTTGGCACATGGCAGCCAAACCAACTGGTGGTGTCCCCGAATGCCACCACTGCTGGGGCCTACCTTGAGATTGGGGGGAGCCTGGGTTTCATGCCTCATCTCACAAAATTCTGGCTGGTGTCCAGGAGGGTCTCACAGCCTTTGAGGATCATGGCTATGTTTTCCTGGATGCTCTCTGTCTCGTTTACTTCATTGTTCATTATCCTGTGGGGACAGAAAATAAGCTAGAGACAGGCTGCCCCCACCTCTCAGGGAGAAGGGAATGCCGGGCCTCTGGCCAGACGTAGGAAGAAGGCCTGGCACCCAGGATGCTCAGGTGGAGCCTGTGGTCATGAAGGGGGAGAGAGCATGCATATTGAATACCTGCTGTGCTGGGCACTCTGTGGGCATGATCTCACATCATCCTTCTGACAGCCCAAGGAGACAGATGGCCTTATTTCAGAGAGACGGAAATGGAGATTAATAGCTAGAAAGCGGGTCTGTTCTAAAAGTCTGAACCATGTCCTTGAGGGCACATGCCTGGGGATCCCACTCGGGGACCATGGCAGTGAGGGCCCTAGCTGAGAGGAAACCACACCTGGGGCACCAGGGGCCCATGGCCGGGAAGGCTCAGGCCCTAACAAGCCCCAGCTCTGGGCTGCGTGGAGAATGGGGTTAGAGCCAGCCCCTGACACAGCGGACCACAGACTGTCCAGCTCCGCAGAGCAGGCAGTGTGGGAAGGTGAGGGGGAGCTCCGGGTCCTATGCCCACATCCAGGCCCTTCCTCCTGTCGGCTTAGAGCCTCAAGCTCTGGGCTCTTGCCCCAGACAAGACCCTGGAAGAGGCTCCACGTTAGAGTCTGAGATCAGAAGTGCTGTGCGTGTCCGTCCTCAGCCCTGCTCGTGGGAGTGCTCGGAGCTGAGAGAACCATTCTCCGTCTGCTTTGTCTCTCTCTCTCTCCCTCTCTACGTTGCTGCTCTCTCTCTGACTTGCTTCATCACTGTCTCTCTCCTTTCCCATCTTTGCCTCTGTTCCTCTCCCCCTACCTCTCCCTGCTGCAGATTCCCAGGCACATTCTGACACTGCACGAGCTCCTGGTCCACTTTTCACGAGCACATCGAACCAACAGCCTGGACGACGCTAGGGCTAAAATGGAGGAGCTGTCTGGGTTAGCCCAGCTTCTTGGTGCCCCCGCCAGTAGACAAGCCAGGGCTGAGGATGCTCCCCAGCGGGAGTTTGCTGACCCCCAGATGGTAAAAGCTCATGTTCAGGTTAGGATCCCAAGTGGTGAGTGTTGGGTGTCCCCCAGCTTGCCCCACCTGCAAGCAGGGCCCCCGGAGCAATCTGAGGAGGTCACTGCTGAGGCCCAGTGGGCACTTGGTGGGATGCTGTGGGTGCTGTGCTGTCATTGACACAGATGGGGTTCGAGGAAGGGCCCTGGGCACTCACGTGAGCCCACCTGCCAGAATGGGGAACCGCCCAGGGACTCACAGGCACTCTGCCAACTTCCTCTGTTCTCCAGTGTCAGTGTGTCACAATCTGTGGTTTAGGAGCCCCAGAGGGTGTCCTGGGTGATGGGCCTTCATGTGCCCAAGGCTGCAGTCAACAGCAGACAGTGTCATGGGTGGAGAAGCCCATGACTAGTCCAGTGTCAGAGGCCCCAGCCTTCTGGTCAAGGCCCCTCCCCTGCCCCTCTTTCAGTCACCAAAGTATGGAGCAACATTCCTCTGCCGGGGCAAAAGCAGAGGGGCCGGGAAGGAGGCGCCTACAACAACCCAGGCAGCAGTTGACGGTGGCCTGTACCAGGTGGTGGCAGTGGAGGCGAGGAGGAGGTTCAGATTCTGTGTGTGTTTTGAAGATGGAACCAACAGCAGTTTCTGATGCATTAGATGTGAGGAGAGAGAAGATGGGAGTCAAGGATGAGTCCAGCATTTTTGGCTGAGCAAGCAGAAGGTTGGAGTTGCTGCTAACCAGGATGGAGAAAGGTGCAGGAAGGGCAGGTGTGGAGGGGGAGTCTTTCTTGCTTCACTGGAGCTTTACTGGGGGCACGTTGAACTTGAGATGGACAACAGTGGTGGAGAGGACAAGAAGGGAGGAGGGTGTTTGAGTCTGGGGTTTCAGGGAGGGAGCCATTCAGGAACCATCAGCTCGGAGATGGTATTTAAAGTCACAAGACTGGTGAAATCACCAGGGGAGTGAGTTTAGGCAGGAACGAGATGCACACCAAGAGCTGAGCCCTGGGGTCTCCACCTTATGAAGGCCAAGAGATGATGAGCAGCCTCGTAGTCAGTGTTGGGCTGCCACAAACTGCAAAGGAGTGTCGGTGTGCAGTATGTGAGGTCCACTACCCAACCCTGCCAACCACTCAGTGCCCTAAATGGCTTCCTGAATCCAGCAAAAGGCAGCCAGTAGGGCCACGGATCCCAGCTGGGTAGATGGAGGACAAGGCTGGACCAGGGCAGGGCACAGACCCCGGAGTGGAGGTTCATTCAGGGAGCAAATGTAATCAGAGCGTGATTGCAGACTAACGAAAACCATTGTGGGGTGGGGACCCCAGTCTTCTCGTGCTCCAAGGAGCCAAATCCTGCACACTTCCCCAAGGAGAAGACTTGGGGCTCTAGCGAGGCTCCTCGTCACTGCGGGATGCCCTGCTCCCGTGCGGGCAGGAGTGAGGAAGGCACATGAGTACCAAACCCTTTGTCCCAAGACCCTGATCCCCTCTCCTGAAGCCTACTCCTCCATTGTCCCACCTGATCACCTGCACCTGGCCTGAACCCAGCCCTAGTAGCACAGAAGAGGGTTTTCCTGTCACCCTGACAGCAGCCCTTTCATCCTTCTCTCTCCTTCCCTTTGGGGACTGAGGAAGGCTCCCAGCCCGGCAAGAAGCCATCAGATAACCTATCCTCCTTGGCTGTGCTCAGAAACACTCCTCCCCTGGGGCTGACTCTCTCCTACCTCTGGCCTTTGTCCCGCTTTTTCTCCTGAACCTCATCTCTTGGGCTCACTGTAACCCAGGTCGTCACTTTCAGTACCCCCGGGAGCCTGTGGCCCTGGGAACTCCTCCCCAGCTTCGTGGACAGTGTGGCTCTCAGTACAATCCCCAGCCGGGGCTGGCAGGAGTCCTGAGCAGCTGCAGCTGGCACTTTTCTAAGAGTGAAACTAGTGTGGCTAGTCTGGAATCGCCACCTTGTTTTTAGCAAATACAGCCCTCCTCAGCAAAATCCCCACCCTCTTCAAAAGAAATGGTTCTGCTTACCTTTGCTAACCTCCAAAAATGAGTCCATATCCAGGGAACTAACATATCCTTGAAATCCTAGAACAGGGCTAGGGCCTGGGCTGCTAAGAAGAGCATTGCTTGGAGGGAGGGACTGAGTCTCCTAAGGAAGAGACCCCATCTCCATGCCCCAGTCTGATAACCAGAAAACAACAGATAATAATAGTTTTATAATAACACCTTTGCAACCAGTGATAATAGCAACAGTCATCACGGCCCTTTACTCAAGCATCTTCCATGTGATGGGCCTGAGGTCAGCAAGTGAAATGCGTTCTCTTCCATTCTCACTCCGACCTTCTACAGGTGAACAAACTGAGGGTCAGAAGGGCCCAGTAATTTGCTCATCATGCTGAGTTCGTTAATCATGGATCCAGCCCCACCAGTGTCATCTCTTATTGCTGGGAGGGTTAAATGGGACAGTGTCTACGAGAGAACTTTGAAAGCCATGCATATTAACCAGCCCTCTTGGTGATCTAGTTGTGGTTGTAGAGTTTGAGGCATCAGCAGACAAATAAGAGGTTTTGTGCTTTTCTTGGAGTAGGTGGGGTATTCCCTCCAAAATCACTAACTTCCTAAGACTCCTGAAAACCCACCAAGGTTCTTATCAAAGTTGGTAACTCACACTCCTCTTTTTCCACCAATGCTATTTTTCAAAAGCAGTTAAATGGCTCAACCTCCTGGAGAGGAGGGCTGTTGCGGCAGTCAGAACAGGACAAATAGGAAAGTTGTCCTTATTCTCAGATTAAGGGGTAAGTTGTGTCCTGCTCACCCCCAGGTGTGCTGGAGCCTACTGAAGTCAGTCTTTCCATGAGCAAGTAGGCTTGTCAGGTGCTCCAAAGCTAAGCCATTCCAGGGCCCAAACATTAAGGAAGAACTCTATAAAGTGCATTGGGTGAATGGAGGAGATAACAAGTGCAAAGGCCCTGAGGCAGGATGGGTGGGTGGAATTCTATGGATGGAGATAAGGCCAACAGTGTTGTAGGGGGCAGAGTAATGAAGAAAGGTTGTTTCCTGTACACCCGTCCTCCTCCCAGTTTTGCCATCTCTGTTCGACCTGGTTCAGACTTTTAGATCAGACCTGTTTTCTAGCTATTAATCTCCATTTCTGTCTCTCTGAAATAAGGCCATCTGTCTCCTTGGGCTGTCAGAAGGATGATGTGAGATCATGCCCATAGAGTGTCCAACACAGCAGGTATTCAATATGCATGCTCTCTCCCCCTTCATGACCACAGGCTCCACCTGAGCATCCTGGGTGCCAGGCCTTCTTCCTACGTCTGGCCAGAGGCCCGGCATTCCCTTCTCCCTGAGAGGTGGGGGCAGCCTGTCTCTGGCTTATTTTCTGTCCCCACAGGATAATGAACAATGAAGTAAACGAGACAGAGAGCATCCAGGAAAACATAGCCATGGAGTGCATGATCCTCAAAGGCTGTGAGACCCTCCTAGACACCAGCCAGACTTTTGTGAAATGGGGCATGACACCCTGCCACCCCCAATCTCAAGGTAGGCCCCAGCAGTGGTGGCATTCGGGGACACCACCAGTTGGTTTGGCTGCCATGTGCCAAAACCTGTCAGCGTGATTGCGGATTATTCCAGGGCTGCTGGAGGAATGTGACAGCTGTATGTGGGTGTCAGTATCTGCACACATGGAGACAGATATTACTGTTTTTCACAGTTCTTTTCTCTCCAGATGTACACATGATTCTTCCCAGATGCCCTTGATGTGTCTGTGGATGTCATAGTAAACACTGACATGTCCTTTTGGGGAGAAAGGAGTGGACATGAGGACAGATACTTAGTGGTCCCGTGAATCACAAGCATGTTCAGAATCCGTGGGGAAGTCGTGTGGGTCAGTCCCTCTGTCCCTTGTTCATCATCCTTGACCCCTTGTGGGAGGCCGGGATCACAGAGGTTCTCATGCGTAGGAAGTTTGATTCACCCTCAGCCTCCACTTGCCTTGGGAGCTGTGTTTGAGAGGCACAGCCCTGTGAGCAGGCAGCTAGAGGCTGTGACTAAGGGTGCTGACTTCTAACTCGGAGACGTTAGAGCTGCCAGGGGTCTGAGTGTCACCTCTTCAGATTCCACTTGCTGTGGGAACCTCAGCTTCTGCTTACATGCCCCCGAGGTGGCCTCCACCTCAGACCGGCCTCCTGAGTTCCTTCTATCCAGCCCTGAGATGCTCTGAGCAGATAAAAATTTCGCCAGCACCTCCTGCGACCAGTGCAGCTGCCTTTGGCCCCTGCTGCCCTTACCAAGGGTATTGTTGACTTTGGGTTCTCTCCTGAGCCCCTTTGTGTGGCCCTTTGTGCCCTTTCTCTAGGCTGACCCTGTGACCTGTGGAGCCAAGAGCCAGCCTCCCTGTGTCCTGGCTCCCCCTGGGCTGCATTGGGTCCAAGCTGGAAGTGGGTCAAAGAATGACCTCTCCTTGAGTGGGCAGAGTCACCACGGTCCAGGAGTCTGCTCCACTGCCTGAACCTAAGTATTTCCTCCCCCCTTAGGGGCTAGATTGAACGTGGAGACCAGATAAGGCCCAGCAAGGTTCCCGGCAGTGATGGACATGGGCAGGAGGCAGAGTGGTGGCCCAGAGCATGCCTGGGAAGATGGAGCATCAGGGAGGGCTTCCTGAGGAGGCGTCACTGGAGTCGAGTCTTGAAGGGTAAGTAGGAGTGCACAGGGTGGATGGGCTGAAGGAAGGGCCTTCCAGGACAAGGAGCAGCACTCAGGAGACACAAGTAACTTTCCCTGGAACTAGATTGAGAGCAGAGAAGGGAGACTATGATAAGGAGGGAGAAGTGCTGGAGCAGCCTGCTGGCGGGCCTTGAAGGCCTGAGTCCCGAGGACAGTGAAGATCTGCTGAAGTAAGTGGGGAGAGGAGGTCTACAGCACGTCTTAGGGGAGCAGGGACTGCAAATGGGTTCATCACAGTCCCCTGCTCTGCCCGGGAGTGGCTTCGGAGTGCACCTTGTTGAAGACTGGGGTCTCTCTTGGCTCTGCAGCCAAGCATGTCGTGACTGATGAGTGATGTCTGCTGCTGCTGTGTGTGGCAGCAGGTGCTCTGTGTCTCTTGCTCATCCTTCTGAGCCAGAGCCAGCTCCACACTTGTCCAGCCTCTTGCCTCGCACAGACCCAGCCCTAAAGAGGTACAGCCTTTTAGATACAGGATACAACCTTCCTTAGAGAGGGAGTACAAACAATACCCTCGTTGTCCTAAATTCAGCCAGCAATTAAGAAAACCTTCAGGTTCGACAATATACTTATCTTGATTTCAATCACAGAAACTAACTCCTAATCTAATACTGCATTAATGTATTAATTCATACAAGTAGTACTGTCACTATGAGGAATAAGAGTTGTTTCTCCTTGCATAATCTTATATCAGAACACATAATCACCAAAAGTTAGCAATAAAATAATTTCAACCCAATAATTATTTATTACATTAATTCTTAACCCAACACAGGTAGGCATTCAAGGAAAGCTTTAAAAAGTAAAAGAAACTCGGCAAACACAGCCCACACCTGTTTACCTAAAGCATCTCCTCTGGCATTTCTGGTGTTACAGGCACTGCTTGCCCAGTGACACGGTGTAAAAGCCGTGGTGACCAGACCTTGCAAAGGCAACATCATCATTTGTTGTCTAAATGAGAACTTGTATGAAGGGCCACTCGAGGGTTTTACTCTCTCTTACATTTAAACAGTGAAATTGACCTTTCCCTGAAGAGGCGGGAATGACAAAATAAGACGAGAAGAATCTATGGAGCTTCAATTAATTTAAAAAAACAAAGGTAAGCCAAATCAAGGGATAACAAAACTTAAATGGACTAAGAATTTTGGTTGGGTTGACCTCAGAGAAGAAAATAACCTCTGAGTGATTAAAATCTAGACCAGCTAGTCAAAATATTTTATCACTTATTGATCCAAAATATTGATCAACAGAACACGTTACCCTCGGGATAACAGCACATCCTATTCTACACTCCGTATCCACAATAGGGTGTATGTCTGTGATGTTGGAGCAGGAGATCCCAGTGGTGTAGCTGCCATTAATTGCTCATTTGTTGAACGATTCAACCCCTACATGATCTGAGTTCAGACCAGAGTAATCCAGTCAGTTTCTATCTATTCCATATTTCACCCAGTACGAAAGAGCAAGAGAAACAAGGCATACTTTACAAAAGCACATGCAAACAAATGATGATATAATCTTAATCTAATATATATCTGTATATAGACCTGCCTATAAATGGGGTTTGTTAGGGTGGCTGATTAATTGCATAAAAAGTAAACCATTATACCCAGAGGTTCAATTTTTCTCCCTAACAGCATGTTCATAATCAATCATCTTTTATTAATTGTCATCAATCTACTTTCCATAGTATTCCTTACACTGATTGAATGAAAAGTATTAGGTTATATATGACTCTGTAAAGGACCTGTCTTGATGTGAGTACAGCCATATTTGGCCGCTCCATTGACCTATAGCCACCAGCACACAAAGAAATACAAAGCTCCTTTCTGTGTTGTGGGAACTGGCCTTATCCCGGGAACTGGCCTTTCTCCCACGGAGAGAGTTGCAAGTTGTAACATTTCAAGGCTCTTAGAGCGTCGTAGCGTGGGATGGACTGGCCATCTGTGCTGGGCTAAGATGATAACCAAAGAGAACAATGCACGTACACAACTACTGGGCTGGGACAATAGCCAAGGGGCTCAGTGTACGTATGCCACTGATAACCATTTTGTGCATGGGAACACTAGATGCTTGCTCTGTAAACTCTGTAACTGCTTATATAAACTGCTGGAAACTGAGACCTGGTGAGAGTTACACCTGTGGAAGGGACACCTTGCCCAGGACGTGTGATCCTTGCCTAGCCGCGTCGATTGACAGGGCTTTCCCGGCAGTGAGGCCGGGATGTTGCGAGTAATTGATTTGATATGAAGTAATTGATTTGATGTGTTCTCTTTTCGGTTAACCTGGTGTTTCTCTTTCCGGTTGATTTGTGTCATTTCTCTTCAGCCGATGTGGATGTTTTCTCTTTCCAGTCGAGCTGATGTTTTTCCCTCTTAATATTTGACCTATTCAGATCTGTTTGCAGACTCTCGCCTTTAATATCCTCTATATAATAAAATATACCTTCAGTCCATTTGTTTGGAGTGGAAAGTGTCTTTTACATCTCTGATCGAATCCCTGAACCTCACATAACAGACCACACATCATTGGCCCCATGATCTGTGGAGACACCAGTATTTATATCAATGTCACAAGGCCATCAGCTGGAGTTCACATTGGAAAATATACCCAGTAAGACACCCTACGGAGGACCCATTAGCACACAACTGAACAAGTAATGTGGACTTTTGTCGATGACCATGTGAAAACGTACCTAGGAACACACCCTACAAAGGATCCACTAACACAGAACTGAACGAGTCATGTGGACTTTTGTCGATGACCTAGTATTTAAAATGGTAGGATAGGGCCGGCCTCGTAGCTGAGTGGTTAAGTGCGCGTGCTCCGTTGCTGGCAGCCCGGGTTTGGATCCCAGGGGCGCACCGACACACCACTTCTCCGGCCATGCTGAGGCAGCTTCCCACATACAGCAACTAGAGGGATATGCAGCTATGACATACAACGATCTACTGGGGCTTTGGGGGAAAATAAATTAATAAAAATTATAACAAAAAATAAAATGGTAGGATAAAGATGCAGAATTCTAAAGTGTTCATGGAAATGCTGAATGCACAATTCAGAAACAAGGAATAATCGACAAGATAAACCAACTCCAATAGATTTATAATTGCTTACATGTACATAGTAAAAGTTTTTGCTGAACAATTAAGTATTCACGTATTTGTTTTGATGGAAACATGCAACTTTATGTTGAATAAAAATGGGACATTTTCCTGTATTAGTACATTACTACTCAGCATTTAGTCAATTTCTATAGTTAATGGAGTTATAAACATAATTACAAAGGCATGAATCCATCAGAAAATAACTATGAGTGAATCTGGAGATTGTAGGGCCAAAAATAATGTTTTCAATATTATGTATTAGAACATGTATATACATAACAAGGATGAGAGAAAACTCTGATTAAAGGAGATTAAAATGTAATCTAATCTTAAAAGAATAAGAAGAGTGTCAGTCCTGGGAGACTGGGGATAGGCAGTAAAATTTCACAGAATTCTGAGACTGGAAATGGGCCATTCCCTACTTTCATTCTTTTATTGTCATTGCCAAGGGAATTTGGCCACCAAGAACAGAGAGATGGTGGGGAAAGAGGACATGGAAGGATATTGCAGACATGGGAAGGGTTCCATTTTCAGGACACCTTAGAGCAGCCAGGTGTCCATATCCTAGGTCATGTAACCACAAAGAATTTCCCCTGGCAGATGCCTTCTGTAGCTCTTCTCTCCAAATTTCCACTCATTCCTCCTGGTGAGATCATCCTAAATGAGAACATGTTGGGAGAAAGACAGAGCTGCCTGGAGAAAAGTTTAGCTTGTAAATTGACACTGCTCTAGAGCTGGCTGGGCAGAGGGCAGGAGCTGCACAATGGATACCGACCCTTTTCAGTCCAGGGACTTTCCTTTATTGCCCTTTGGGGAATACACTGACTGTAAAACTGAGGTTCACTGAAGGCCAATGGGATCAGGTGTGAGACTAAGGTGTCAATAAAGCACTTGATGCAACATGTTTTCATGTGTATCAATATGTGCATAACTAGGGAGAAGGGCCTTAACATCTTTATGACCCTTAAGGGAAATTTGACTCACACCAATTTAGGAATCATTGGCAATAACGTGTCATGTAGAAGAAGGATCGTCAATCTAAATGAACTTATTCACACACTCGGTGTCCTAGTCCGTATGGGATGCTGTAACAAAAATATCATAGACGGGGTACATTATTTATTTATATTTTTGCTGAGGAAGATTCACCATGAGCTAACATCCGTGCCAGTCTTCTTCTATTTTGTATATGGGTCACCCCCACAGAATGGCTGCTGATGAGTGGTATAGGTCTGTGTCCAGGAACCGAACTCATGCTACCAAAGAGGAGCTCATTGAATTTAAACACTAGGCCATGGGGCAGGCCCCTAGACTTGGCATTTTTGGGTTTTGTGTGTGTGTGTGTGTGAGAGGAAGATCAGCCCTGAGGAACATCTGATGCCAATCCTCCTCTTTTTTGCTGAGGAAGATTGGCCCTGGGCTAACATCTGTGCCCACCTTCCTCTACTTTTTATATGGGACGCTGCCACAGCATGGTTTGAGAAGCGGTGCATCGGTGCATGCCGCGGATCTGAACCTGTGAACCCTGGGGCCACTGAAACGGAGCACCCACATTTAGCCACTGCACCACCTGGCCATCCCTAGACTGAGCACTCTTAACAACAAAAGTGCATTCCTCACAGTTCTGAAGACCGGCTTGTTCAAGATCTAGGTTCAAGCTGATTTGCTTTTTGTGAGAGCTCTCTTCTTGTTTTGCAGAAGGACAGCTTCTTGCTCTACCCTCATCTGGCAGAGAGAGCTCTGGCAATCCATCTCCTTGTAAGGGCACTAATTCCATCATGGGGGCTTCACACTCATGGCCTCATCTAAGCTAATTAACACCCAAAGGCCCCAATTCCAAATACCCTCAGGTCGGGGATTAGGATTTTACCGTATGAAATTGGATTACATAGACATTCAGTCCATAGCATTCATGAAACCAACAATTAACAAATATTTATAGAAGTCATACTGCCCAAACTGAAGAATGTTCTGGAGATCATGTGGCAAATGATACAATGTCTTTCCCTTCATAGAGTCTTCTAGTGGAGGGAGTAAAAATTAACAGCCAAACAAAACTTGTGATATTTAAAAGCTAACATAGATCAATTATGACAGACTGTACTTACAATTGTCTTCTGGTAAGACAGGTCTGATTATCAGAGTCCAGATTAAGCAAATTCCCCCGGGTGAGGGCATGTGTGGCAATCTCACCTATAAAAGCTCTTTCCCTTTTGAAATTTTCTTTCATCTAGTCCTGTTTGCTTCCACATCCCTTTGGTGTTTTCAAACACACAGTACTTATTAAATCAATGTTTAATTGTTGCTCTGCCTTTACCACACATGACTAGAAGCAGAAGTTACTGGACTTGGCTGGAACCAAGTTTCAGTTCATTTTTCCTCCTCATTCTGCTCAGACTCTCTTCTCTCACTGTTGAAATAGCAAATGCCTTAGGGGAGAAGCCACGTGGAGATGGTGCTCACAATCTTGTGCTTCCCTAGTCTCAGAGATTGTAAGCCCTCAAGTCCTGTCTGCACAAGATGTTCTATAACCCTTCAAACAGCTGTTCTGTGTGCTTTGTCCAGCTATTCTAGCTGCCCAAGAAAAGCTACTCAATAAAAGTGGAACCTGAAGTAACTTTATCCTGAAATGTTTTAAATATTTTAAACCAATGAATATTTGTCATTTTTCAAGGAGTATTTCTATAATTTTATAAGAAACATTTAAATAGGAATTTTAACAGCAATAATGGCTGTTCTTTGGCCAGAATTCCATGTCATTCATTGTTTGGAATTATATCTAAGCTTTGATGCACTCTCTTCAGTGCTTTTTAAAATATCACTGTTCCTTACTTTTAAATATCTTGTGATGGGATTGTATCACTCACCTCCTTTGTACCATTTCAGATCCTCTTGTGTCCTCATACCCTTGAGTCATATGTCATTTAGCAACCAGCTTTGCAGGTATCATATTTGCTTTATGCAAGTGTCTCCTGACTGCTCCCCACATGTTCTTCCTGTGCCCTCTGCCTCTCCCTCTCGCCCCGGGGTGTCCATGTTGATGCTGAGGTGTGAAAACCCCCCTGATCAAGCCCAGATGTGCACGGCCACATTCCTTGTTGTGTGGATGTCTGTGTGTTCAGCAATTCTGTATGGTCACAGGGTGTATGGCTTTTATGGCTTCTATGTGAAGGTGTGTTTTGTTGACGTGTGTGTGTTGAGAGAGTTCAAGTCACTGGTCTCTGAGACAATGAGTGGTCTTTATGTGTGTGTGTTTGTGTGTATGTTCTGAGTATCAGTGTGCATTATGTGTAGTTTACAGTCTGAATGTTGCTGGTCATTTGCAAATAGTGTGTATATGTGTGTGGGAGTGTGTTGTCAGCATTTCCACGTGTTCAGAGGATGTCTGTCATTGTGGGAATGTGTAGAATAAGTATGTTGTTAGAGATCAGTGTGGGCACCAACATTGTTTGCCTGTTACTACTTCAACCCTCAACACCCCTGAAGAAACATTGAGTCCAGACATTCATAGGCCCCATCAGGCCCACAAAGATCGAACTCAGTTGTTTTCTTCCCATCACAGAAATATGAACAGGTAGCCAAGGACCACTTGATATTTGAGGAATTCCTCCAACATGAAAGATGTAGCAAGAAACACATACACTGAAGTGAGAGACTAAAGGAACAGCAAGGAAATCCAGAGATCATAGTGAAACTTCAATTGCATATCTAGTAACATCTTCAAAACAATGAGACATGGGCTGGTCCCATGGCGTATTGGTTAAGTTAAGAAAACTCCACTTCAGTGGTCCAGGTCGAGTTCCTGGGCGTGGACCTACACCACTCACCAGTGGCCACACTGTGGTGGCAACCCACATACAAAATAGAGGAAGGTGGACACAGGTGTTAGCTCAGGGTGAATTTTCCTCAGCAAAAAGAAGATTGGCAACAGATGTTAGCTCAGGGTGACTCCTCTTAAGCAAAGAGAATAAAAAAAAAACAACCACTAAGTGTATATACATGTATTGATGTTACTGCACAATATTGGGGTTCTCTTGCCCAACGCACATTAAAAAAGCCAATTATTCTGGCATCAGCTTTTGGGAAATGAAGTGTAACTTTATTTTGTGAGATTGATCTGCAAGGAGACGGGGGCATGTGTCTGTCTCAGATCTGTCTCCCTGATCCAGGTCTTGGGGCACAATTTATGGGATGAAGGGCAGGGTGTTCTGACGTGTGGAGGTACATGATTGGAAGTAAGGAGAAGTGAGGGAATTGATGATCTGCGCAAGCAAAGTCAAGCTTTGCAGCTCTTCATCAGATGTGTGTTCACAAATGGGCAGTGTTACCATGATCGGAGAATGGAGTTTTATCTCCTTGATGTCATAAAGGTCACATATAAAGCATTTGTGAACTCCCAGTTGATGAGTTGGTGGTCCCAACTGGTCTGAACTGGAAGAAGGGTCTCAGTTCCTGAAAGAAAACTCTTAACTACTCTGTTCATAAGATGGGGTCAGTTGAACTGGTCCTGGAGGGCCTATGGTTACGTTTGTATATGTGTATCTATGCATATGCATGAGATTATCTGTATGTGTGTTAAATGTGGAGTATACAGAAAGCCAGACTCTAGTTAAAGTGGTCAGGACAGATTTTAATCAGGCATATACTACTGCAATAGGGAAGAAGGAACAGGATGAACTGAACTCAATTTGATTTGTACAGATGTGACTGGGCATTTGAAAGGGAGAATGAGGAAGCAGGCAGAGGGGTGAGCAGGGGCTCAGTAGAGTCAGGGAGGGAAAAGTTACAGAATGTTGGTCAGTACAGTGTGATCTGGCCAGTAGTGTCTGCTAGTTGGAAATAATCAAAGTTTCACTTCTCTCCTCTCACAGCGTCTGGGAGACAGACACCCTGTCCTCATTTCAATGAATGGCTCTCAAGACCTTGAGAAATGCACCCCTGAGTTATAGCAGACACACCTACAACTCTAAAGGACAGAGGAAAGATTCACAGTTGTAAGCACTTTTGGGTAAATGCTCTAAGAAAGGGATGTCAGGGGCCAATGATCAAGTGTTGGCCAGAACAAATAGTCAATTCTTTTGGCTGCCTTGAGGTTTCTCAGGCAGGCACTTTAAGGTGGCAGGGGTCATCCTAAGGATGTTGATTTGAGCTGTTAGAAACTGTGTAAGTGTTTAAGTCTTATAATATGTGTGGGAGTGTGAAACCATTTGTGCTGAGAGGCTGTAGTTATTATAGGCCAAGTTATTATAGGCTCAAAGGAGACTGGCTTGAGTTTGGTCAAGTACAGGAAACTATATATATAAGTAATACTCGTATATTTTTTCAATAAAAATCACTATATTGAATAATATCACATATTGAATTAAATAATATAAATATATATTTAATGAATATATATTGAATGTGTATATGTATATATATTTGAATTAAATAATATAAATATATATATATGATTTAAAGGAATATTCAGATATAATAACAGAAATTTCCAGAATTGATAAAAGACTTCTACTCTAGATTCAGGCAGCTGAATACATCTCAAGCGATATTATAAAAAAAAAAAAATCTAGAGCCAGATCCATTCAGGGAAACCAAAGAACACTAAATACAAAAGAAGATATTCAAAGTCCCTCAGAGGAACAGAACACTTACAGAGACTTACATGTAGACCTATGATACATTACTTAACAATGGAAGGCAAGAGAGAGTTGGATTAAATCTTCAAGATACAGAGAGAAAATAACTTTCAGTGTATACCCAATCAAACCATATCTCAATAACAAGGGTGACTTAAAGACATTTTTATGTAAACATTTACTAAGGGTATTACCACGAACAAATGCTCATTAAGGAATTTCTAAAGAATGTACTTTAAGGGGGTCAGCCACCTGGCGTAGGGGTTTAAGTTCAGCACACTCTGCTTCCAAGGCCTGGGTTCGTGGGTTTGGATCCCAGGCGTGGATCTACACCATTCATCAGCCATGCTATGGTGATGACCCACGTACAAAATAGAGGAAGATTGGCATAGATGTTAGCCCAGGGCTAATCTTCCTCAAAGAAAAGACTTAAAAAGTAAAAAAGAATGTACTTTAAGAAGAAAGAAACTGGGCCGGCCCCGTGGCTAAGAAGTTAAGTGTGCGCGCTCCGCTACTGGTGGCCTGGGTTGAGATCCTGGATGCGCACCAATGCACCCCTTCTCTGGCCGTGCTGAGGCCGTGTCCCACATACAGCAATTAGAAGGTTATGCATCTATGACATACAACTATCTCCTGGGGCTTTGGGGGTAAAAAAAAAAAAGGAGGAGGATTGGCAATAGATGTTAGCTCAGAGCCAGTCTTCCTCAGTAAAAAGAGGAGGATTAGCATGGATGTTAGCTCAGGGCAGATCTTCCTCACACAAAAAAAAAGAAGAAACAAACTGATAGAAGAAGAAATGGTAAGAGGTAAAAATGGATCGTGAGGTTAAAAAAGGGTAAACGTCTGAATAAATTATTGAAAGCATGATTTTTCCAAACAATCATAATATTAACAATGTATAACTAATGGAGTTAAAAACCAATGACAAGGGAACTTCTGTTTTAGAGTAGACCAGGACAGGAAAGCACTCGCTGCAAAACTGGACAAAGCCAGATAAATTATAAATATATTTTTAGAGCATCGGAGAACTTCAGAATCAACCAACTAAAATTCCAGAAAGAAGAAAAAGATTTTTATGTGAGCCCTGCAGGCGTTTTCTGGTTCTGGGTGGTTGCCGAGAATCTGGCTTGCTCATTCAGATCCTCGGCTAAGGAAGAGAAACTAGTCAAACTTGTAGTGATTCTGCAAGACTGGTGTGGCAGATGAAACCTGAGAGGTTTCAGACACACAACTGCTCTTTCTCACAGCACTTGTGCTAAGTTTTGGTGCCACACAGACATCTGGGGAACTAGGCCAAAAGCTTCCACAAAACAAAATGAAACCTCCAGAAGTGGTGGAAGTGGCCTAAGTCCAACATACGGCTAGTCTGATCTTCAGGTAATTTCCCATATTGTGAAGTGATATCAGGTAGGAGGCTGGAGAGCTGTGCTGAGATGTCTGAAGGGTGTAGCTGAATTGTCTCTGGGCTCCCAAACTTGAGGAGACAGAAATCTACCAGACTTAGAACCAGACGCCTGTGCGGGGGAGGGGAGCACAGCAAACAGGAACAGGGAAAGTGGAAGGGCTGGGTTTACTAAAAGTGAGACCCAGCCCCGAATCTTATCAAGGTCTGATTGGACTCAGGTGCTCCAACCTCACTCTGTTTCTCAATGAAGGAAAATAAAGTCATGTGGAACCTCTTGAGTTATGTTACACAGACCTTCCAAAGACACTGGTGAGAGGATGGAGAAGGTAAGACACAGACTGGGAGAAGACCTTTGCAAATCACATATCTGACAGGACTATAAGGAATGCTCAAAACTCGGCAATAAGAAAATCCTAGTTTAAAATGGGCACAGGTTTGGACACTTCACCAAAGAAGATACACAGATGACAAATAAGCACATGAAAAGATGCTCAACGTCATTAATCGTGAGAAAGATGCACATAAAAACCACATTGAGATCCTGCTATGTACCTATTAGAATGACTAGAATTAAAGAGGTTGAGGATACCAAGTGTTAATGAGGATGGAAAGTAACTGGAACACTCCTACATTGCTCCTACAAAGTGGTTCAACCTCTTTGGAAAACAGTTTTATTTGTTTATTTACTTTTTTGTGAGGAAGATCAGCCCTGAGCTAACATCCATGCTAATCCTCCTCTTTTTGCTGAGGAAGACTAGCTCTGAGCTAACATCTATTGCCAATCCTCCTCCTTTTATTTTCTCTCCAAAGCCCCGGTACATAGTTGTATGTCATAGTTGCACATTCTTCTAGTTGCTGTATGTGGGACTCGGCCTCAGCATGGCTGGAGAAGTGGTGCATCAGTGTGCACCCACGATCCGAACCCGGGTCACCAATACCGGAGCGGACGCACTTAACCACTAAGCCACGGGGCCGGCCCCTGGAAAAACAGTTTTAAAGTGGAGTTTGTTATGCTGCTGTAACAAATTAGCACAAATTTCATGGCTTAAGACAACTCAGATTTATAGTTTTACAGTTCTGTAGGTTAGCAGTCTGACATGGGTCTCCTTGGGCTAAAATCAAGGTGTTGGCAGAACTAGGTTTTTTTGGGGGGACTATAAAGGTTAATCCATTTCCTAGCCCTTTCAAGCTTCTAGAGACCACCACATTCCTTAGCCTATGGCGCCCCTCCACCACCCTCAAAACCAAGAACTCTGCATCTCTCTGGCCCTGCTTCCCTTGTTGCATCTTTTTTATACTCTACTGCTTCTCTTTCCCTTTTAAGGGCCTTTGTGATGCACTGGGCAAACCTGGATAATCCAGGATAATCTCCCTATTTTAAAGGCAGTTGATCAGCAACCTTAATTCCGTCTGCAAATTTAATTCACCTTTGCCAAGTAAACTAAAGTATTCCCAGGTTCAGGGATTAGGACATCTTTGTGGGCCATGACTTTGCTACTACAAACAGTTTTAAAATAAAGTTAAACATACACATACCATGTGACCCAGCAATTTCACTTCTAGGTGCTTACCCAAGAGAAGAAGACTAATGTTCACACAAAAACTTGTTTGCAAAGATTTATAGTAGTTTTATTCATAGTCAAAAAAGACAAAACCGAAAATAACCGAAACCTCCTTCAACTGGTGGGTGGATAAACTGTGGTACATTCATACAATGGATACCACATTCAACAATAAAACAGAAGGAACTGCTGATACAGTCAACAACATGGATGAACACTCAAATATACATATTGCGCTAAATGAAAGAAACGACTCAAAACGCTGAATACTGTAGGATTCCATTTATATGATATTCTAGAAAAGGCAAACCATAGGGGAAGACAACAGATCATTAGCCACCAGGGGTTAAGGGTGGGGGAAGAGTTGACTACAAAAGAGCAGCTCAAGGGAGTTCTGGGTGCTGGAACTGTTCTGTATCTTGATTTTGGTAGTTGCACAGCTCTATGCATTTGTCAAAACTAATGTACAAAGAGGAAAACAAATACATCATTTCTCACCCATCAGAATGGCAACAATTTAAAAATCTGACAATGCCAATCTGACACTTCCCAAGGCAAGGATGACTCAGACACTGTTGGCGGGAATGGAAATTGTTAAAACTTCAGAGGGTGATTTAGCTGCAGCTCGTCAAGTTGCAGATGCACATCAGCCTCTGGCCCAGCAATCCACTCACAAGCAGGTGTCCATTCTAAGGAGTCCAGGTGTGGTCGAGGAGACACAAACACAAGTATAGTCATTAAACATGGTAGGGGAATGAATTAATTGTGGTTAGTAGTTATTTAAAAAAGAAAGGAAAAATGCATATGGGAAAGAATCAACCCTGCTGGCTACATATATGATCTGGGAAGGTAACTCATTGGTTTGTCTACAGCACTGTACTAGGAATCTGGAGACAAGCATCTGAGCATTTAGTTCCAACTCTGCCACGCAGTAGCAGTCAGACTATGGATGACTTAACTTGAGAAACCTCACTTTCCATTTCCTGGAAAATGAAGAGATTAGGCTCTACAACCACTAAAATTATTTCCAACTCCACAATTCTATGATTCAATAAGTCAACAATCAAAAATTATATTCCAATTTACCTATGTTGAGAAACTGTTTTTCCCAGACACCCTGAAATCAGAAACTATCAGGGAAATAGGACATCTTAAAATATTGATACATAAAATGGCCCAAATTTATTAGTACGTCTATGACTAGCTGTTTAATCAAGATCATAACTCAGAAAGAGCATATAAACAGCGAAACCCACCATATTGACTTGGGTCACCCTCAGGTAACACATATGTCCTCTCCCATTTTAACATTCCAAAACAAATTCACCATACTAATGTAGGAGATCAAGATTTGACCATCCTAAAATATATCTCTTTACCTTGATTGTTATCTCTGAGGGACATTTGACCTCCCCCACTCACTGCCTAAAAAATTTGACATGGTGGCTCCTTCCTGGAACAGATCTATCATGATGGCTATAAAGATAATGTAGGATAGAGATTACAATAGAAAAGGCACCAACAAGCCCCTCTTATCAGAAGTTCTGTCTCTCTGGCCACATTCTCTAGATGGCCCTGCTAGGAGTTGCCAGACAATCACTTACATTTATAAGGGAAATCTCCATTTATAAAGGTATCTCCCTCTGTTTTGGAAAGAGGGGGGGATGGCCTCATTTCCAGAGGCTTATCAATGTAGAAGGTGAGGCATTAAATCTGCATAATAACCTTACTCTTGTTTACTGTGCTTTAGTGGTAATTTCCTATAACTGACCCCCCCACCCCCAACATCCTCCTTTGTCATTGGCTGAACATGGTATTTAAGAAGAAAATTTCTGCTACTGTGTTAAAAAACGCAGTGTCCCTGCTTTCTCCCATGTATACATGTTATTAAACTTGATATTATTTTCTCCTGCTAACCTATCTTGCTAATTATTTGCCCAGCCATAAGAACCTTAAAGAAAAGGGCAGAGGGAGATTCTCTCTCTTTCCCTGACAGTTTTGGCGTAGTCGCCAGGAGCCACACTGGCTGGCAAGTTGCCTTCTCTGGCTGGAAGACCTGCCTTCTCCCTGCACTACTGCAGATGATGAAATACGGGAACGCCTGACGAAAGCCGGCAAAAGGTAAGACTTCTTACTATGTCAGCCTCCCGGAATATCTATCTTCAGAGTCCAGCGGAAGGAAGTGGTGAGAATTTTTTCTTTCTAAATTTAGATTGGCAGGAGAAAATATTTGGGAAATTAGTTTCTTGTGCTTTTAGTGACTCTTGGTTTAAATTTGGTAGAGTACTCTTGGTTTTCATCTTGATCCATTTTTCTCCCAGAGATAGTCTCTGTTTTTCTCTTTTGTCTTTGTCTTTGTCTTTTGTATCGTGTGTCATAAGAAGGAAATACCATAGGGTAGGACGCAAGCATAGGCCCTATAAGCCTGCTGTCCGGGCCGGCCCCACAGACTGGTGAGTTTGCGGGTTTCACCAGACTGGCGTCTATTTAGACAAACTTTGCTGTGGGTTAATATGCACATGAAGTGAAGGCCATTGCCAAGGGCATCTTGGAAGCCAAAAAGGCCGCAAATTTGGTGGGCACGGGTCGAGCCGTTAAGAGCCATTAGGGCACTCGTCACTTTCAGAAGACTCCCATGACAGGATAAGTTGGGTCACGGAACGGGGTAGATGACACAGGTCTCCCGCCAACTGCAAGAAAATGTCCGTGCAACGACGAGGTACTCTTTAAAGCACACAGTCCCCAACCCCGCGACACCTCCCCCCCTAGGTATTATTCTGGATCCAAGAGAACTAAGGCGTGGCTAAAGCTGTCATTGTGCACATAAGAAAAAAGAAAAAACCGGATGAGGTTTTTTCCTTCTGTCTTGTTCTGTGTCCTGAGAAAACTTGGCTTTGTGACCAGTGAGAATATTCTCCTTGGTCTCCACCATATGGAAGGTGCATTTACCGGGGTGACCCTTGGTGGCCAGTCGAGTAGACTGGGGTTCTGAACTGTCTCTTTGTCTGGCTGTGCCAAGCTCTCAGGGGAGTTTGTCATAAAGGGCCCAGTCCATAAGGGCTTTTGTCGTCTTAACCTTAGTTGCTTGTTAGTGCTGGAAAAATCCCATTCCAGTATCATCTGCCCGGTGTCACAGATTAGCGGGTCTGTGACTGGAGGCATCCCACACTATTGTGGGAGACCGGAGACACCATTTTCACTACACCATCCTTACCGCCTGTGCAACGAATGTCTTTACTATCTCTGAACATCTTTGGGAGTGAATTCTGTGGATCATGGGGGCTACATCATCTGCGCCCTCATCAGGGACGCCTCTTCTGTCCATGATAAAGATTTATTCTAAGCGTGGAAAGTTACCTCTGGGTCTTTCCTTAAAAAGGCTTATTGGATTAAATCACTATTGGAATAAATATACAAATGAAGATCTACTCGTCAATGGCCAGATGACAGATCCTTTAAATTGGAATAAATTATAATTGGAGAAAAAAAAATGTTTTGAGAGCTCTCACATAATTATTTATTTGGTACCTAGGAAAAGGCCAGAAAAAAGAAGGGAAAAATTTGACTAGCCTTAAGACCTTGACTCAGGTTACAGTTAAATTGAGAACATGTAAAAATGTAAGTGTTGATAAGATTATGAAGGTTAAAATGTTTGAGCTAAGTTTATATTAAGAGGTTACATCAACTTTGCCTGAGTATGTTTTAAAATGTCTGACTGGGAATGCTTCCCTTGTCCAAAATTAGAAGACCAAGACCTATTGATAAATTTCTTAATGATAACTATCTTTAAAGTTATAAGAAGTGATAAAATTTACATAAAATTTTGTAGAAAAAAACTGATGTTATTTCTATTACTTAACTAGTTAACAAAAATAATAATTTAAATGATGGCTAATTTTATCTGAAGTCTTATAAAGTCTTGTAGGCAATCTAAAAAATTATTGGGAATAAGTAACTAAATAGTTGTAAAAAGGATGAATGTTGGATAAAATTTAAACAATTATACGTTATGGTGGTTACAACTTCCAAACTCTTTTTGGTGACTTAAAACTTTAGAGTTTTGCAAAAATTTATGACAAAAATTCTCTGAGTATCATCATTTCCAAATAAGATAAGATATTAGACACTGATTGCTAAACTTACGTTTGTACACTTTTGGCTTTTCATTACAAGAAAACTATAAGGTGTTTTGACTAAAGACTCTCACAGACTGAAAGTGAAGGGATGGAAAAAGATACTCCACGCAAATGGCAATGAAAAGAAAGCTGGGGTAGCAGTACTCATACCAGATAAAATAGACTTTAAAACAAAAACCGTAAAAAGAGACAAAGAAGGGCATTACATAATGATCAAGGGAAGAATCCAAAAAGAGGATATAACACTTGTAAATATCTATGCACCCAATGTAGGTGCACCTAAATATATAAAGCAATTATTAACAGACATAAAAACAGAAATAGACATTAACACAATAATAGTAGGGGATTTTAGCACTCTACTTACACCAATGGATAGATCATCCAAACAGAAGATCAATAAGGAAACATTGGCCTTAAATGACACACTAGAACAGATGGACCTAGTAGATATATATCGAGCATTCCATCCAAAAACCGAAGAATACATGTTCTTTTCAAATGCACATGGAACATTCTCCATGATTGATCACATATTAGGCCACAAAACAATTCTCCATAAATTTAAGAAGATTGAAATAATACCAAGCATCTTTTCTGACCACAACGGTATGAAACTAGAAATCAACTATAGGAAGAAAATCAGAAAAGCCACAAATATGAGGAGATTAAACAAAATGCTACTGAACAACGACTGGGTTAATGAAGAAATCAAAGAAGAAATCAAAAAATACCTGGAGACAAATGAAAATGAAAATACGACATGCCAGAATTTATGGGATACAGCAAAAACGGTTCTAAGAGAGAAGTTTATAGTGATACAGGCCTATCTCAACAAACAAGAAAAATCTCAAATAAACAATCTAACAATGCACCTAAAGGAATTGGAAAAAGAAGAACAAACAAAGCCCAAAATCAGTAGAAGAAGGGAAATAATAAAAATCAGAGCAGAAATAAATGAAATGGAGACCAAAAAAAAATATAAAAAATTAATAAAACCAAGAGTTAGTTCTTTGAAAAGATCAACAAAATTGACAAATCTTTAGCTAGACTCACCAAGAAAAAAAGAGAGAAGGCACAAATAAGTAAAATCAGAAATGAAAGAGGAGAGGTTACAACAGACACCTCAGAAATACAAAAGATTATAGGAGAATATTATGAAAAGCTATATGCCAACCAATTCGACAATCTGGAAGAAATGGATAAATTCTTAGAATCATACAACCTTCCAAAACTGGATCAAGAAGACGTAGAGAATTTGAATGGACCTATCACCAGTAAGGAGATCGAAACAGTAATCAAAAGCCTCCCTAAAAATAAAAGTTCAGGACCAGACGGCTTCCCTGGTGAATTCTACCAAACATTCAAAGAAGACTTAATACCTATCCTTCTCAAACTCTTCCAAAAAATTGAGGAGCGGGGGAAGCTCCCTAACTCATTCTACGAAGCCGACGTTACCCTGATACCAAAACCAGACAAGGACAACACAATAAAAGAAAATTACAGGCCAATATCACTGATGAACATCGATGCAAAAATCATCAACAAAATACTAGCAAATCGCATACAACAATACGTTAAAAAGATTATACACCATGATCAAGTGGGATTTATTCCAGGGATGCAGGGATGGTTTAACATTCGCCAATCAATCAACGTAATACTCCACATTAATAAAATGAAGAATAAAAATCACATGATCATCTCAATAGATGCAGAGAAAGCATTTGACAAGATCCAGCATCCTTTTATGATAAAAACTCTGAATAAAATGGGTATAGAAGGAAAGTACCTCAACATAATAAAGACCATATATGAGAAACCCACAGCTAATATCATCCTCAATGGTGAAAAACTGAAAGCCATCCCTCTAAGAACAGGAACCAGACAAGGATGCCCACTGTCACCACTCCTATTTAACATAGTACTGGAAGTCCTAGCCAGAGCAATCAGGCAAGAGAAAGAAATAAAAGGGATCCAAATTGGAAAGTAGAAGTGAAACTGTCACTATTTGCAGATGACATGATTTTATATATAGAAAACCCTAAAGAATCCACCAGAAAACTTTTAGAATTAATAAACGAATATGGTAAAGTTGCAGGATACAACATCAACATACAAAAATCAGTTGCATTTCTGTACACTAACAATGAAGTAGCAGAAAGAGAAATTAAGAATACCATCCCATTTACAATTGCAACAAAAAGAATAAAATACCTAGGAATAAACTTAACCAAAGAGGTGAAAGATCTGTACACTGAAAACTATAAAATATTTCTGAAAGTAATTGAAGAAGACACAAAGAAATGGAAAGATATTCCATGCTCTTGGATTGGAAGAATTAACATAGTTAAGATGTCCATACTTCCTAAAGCCATCTATAGATTCAATGCAATCCCTATCAACGTTCCAACAACATTTTTCACAGAAATAGAACAAAGAATCCTAAAATTTATATGGAACAACAAAAGACCCTGAATTGCTAAAGGAATCCTGAGAAAAAAGAACAAAGCTGGAGGTATCACACTCCCTGATTTCAAAATATACTACAAAGCTATAGTAACCAAAACAGCATGGTACTGGCACAAAAACAGACACACAGATCAATGGAATAGAATCAAAAGCCCAGAAATAAACCCACACATCTATGGACAGCTAATCTTTGACAAAGGAGCCAAGAACATACAATGGGGAAAAGAAAGTCTCTTCAACAAATGGTGTTGGGAAGACTGGATAGCCATATGCAAAAAAATGAAAGTAGACCCTTACCTTACACCATACACAAAAATTAACTCCAAATGGATTAAAGACTTGAATGTAAGACCTGAAACTGTGAAACTTCTGGAAGAAAACATAGGCAGCACGCTCTTCGACATCAGTCATAGCAACATCTTTTCAAACACCACGTCTGACCGGGCAAGAGAAACAATAGAAAAAATAAACAAATGGGACTACATCAAACTAAAAAGCTTCTGCACAGCAAAGGAAACCATCAACAAAACGAAAAGACAACCTAACAATTGGGAGAAGATATTTGCAAACCATACTTCTGATAAGGGCTTAATCTCCAAAATATAAAAAGAACTCATGCATCTCAACAACAAAAAAACTACTAACCCAATTAAAAAATCGGCAAAAGACCTGAACAGACATTTCTCCAAAGAAGATATACAGATGGCCAACAGACACATGAAAAGATGTCCAAAATCACTAACTATCAGGGAAATGTAAATCAAAACTACAATGAGATATCACCTCACGCCTGTCAGAATGGCTATAATTAACAAGACAGGAAACAACATGTGTTGGAGAGGATGTGGAGAGAAGGGAACTCTCATACACTGCTGGTGGGAGTGCAAACTGGTGCAGCCACTATGGAAAACAGTATGGACATTCCTCAAAAAATCAAAGATAGAACTACCATATGATCCGGCTTTTCCACTGTTGGGTATTTATCCAAAGAACTTGAAAACACCAATTTGTAAAGGTACATGCACCCCTGTGTTCATTGCAGTGTTATTCACAATAGCCAAGCCAAGACTTGGAAGCAAGCTAAGTGTGCATCAAGGGACGAATGGATAAAGAAGCTGTGGTATATATACACAATGGAATACTACTCAGCCATAAGAAACGATGAAATCCAGCCATTTGTGACAACATGGATGGACATTGAGGGTATAATGCAAAGTGAAATAAGTCAGAGGGAGAAGGTCAAATACCGTATGATTTCCTTCATTAAGTAGTAGATATAACAACAGTAAACAAACACATAGGGACAGAGATTGGATTAGTGGTTACCAGAGGGGAAGGTGGGAGGGAGGAGGGTGAAAGGGATAATTCGGTACGTGTGTGGTGATGGGTTGTAATTAGTATTTGGGTGGTGAACATGATGTAATCTATGCAGAAATAGAAGTACAATGATGTACACCTGAAATTTTTACAATGTCATAAACCAATGTTACTGCAATAAACAAAATAAAAGGTGTTTTGGGTCCATTGGTAAACATGTGTTTTATTAAAAGATTGTACTATAAAATAACATATTTCTAGAAGTTATAATGTGTTTATAAATTTTCCAAGCCACAAGATACTAATGCAAAAAAAAAGTTTATAATTGTTTACTTAGTTTTTACTTACAAATTAAGGTTTCTAATGGTTAAAATTTCTAATTAATATATGTGATTGAAGCTACTAAAAAATTAAAAAAATATATGTCTGTGTACAAAAAAATAAGATGTATAAACGTACAAAAAATGGAAATGTTTTGTTTGGGTGATTAAGAAAAATAAATTTGTCCTCAAGTACTAAGAAGAAAATAAAAAACATGGGACAAATTCTGAATGTAAAAAGAAAGTTATAAAAGGTGTGGAAGAGAAATTCTAAAAAAGGAGTTTTTGCATGGTCAAGTTGGCTAAGATTAAAATAAATTTAATTAAGTAAATGAGTTTTAATAGCAGAAGTAAGCTGGTACAAAATTAAAATTTGGTCTTCTGTCCCTTAAATAGATAATTTGCTTAAACTTGATAAAGAGGTTACAAAAGATTTTTCTTTACCTTTCGGTAAGTCTACCTAAAAGACAGAAAGAAAAAAAACTGTTAATTTCCTGTGTTCAAAAGACTGAGGTCTCTCTATTTAGGCTTTTTGGACTGTTAATGCTCTGTTTGCTTTGATTTTTTATATTTTTGAACAACTTCCCAAAATTCATATCTTAAATAAAGTCTTTTTTTTCCTTTGGAAATTTTCAAAGAGCCCTAAAACTTCTCAAAAAAATTTGCTCTCTTCCTATAAGGAAAAAGATACTAAACTTATTAGGCTTATTCAGCATGTTAAATTACATGAAAAGCATTGTCAGACAAGTGATGATAAGCCTCCTTATGTGGTATTATTTGGGTAAATGTTATTGATATAGGTGTTTTAAAATTGGATAACATTAGTAAAATTCTAATCTGTCCTGGTTATCAGTCATAATTCTGGTTATTATTATTTTAAAGTGTTATATGTCATAAAATTCACCAAATTTCTCTGTCAATTGCCATTTTGAGGTCTTGTTGTTTACAGACATTTCTTTGCTCTAAGGCTTTTGCAAAATGTTTCAACTTCAAAAAAATTCATAAACAAGACTCTGACATTTACACTGGAGTACAGGTTTCTGATAAACTGTCTGATCATAAAACTGAACTGGGTAAGAAGTTACAGAAATCTGTTAGAGAGACTGATAACTTCATAAAGCTGCTAACAAAAAGATTGATATCAAGAATAGATTACACAAGACTAAATAAACTGGTAAAGATGATTATAATTTTTATGATTTTTCACTTAAAATATTGCTAAATTTTTAATGTTTTGTTTTTTTCAGATTTAAAGAAAACTTTTTCTCTTTTCTCCAGAGCCAGCTATGACATAACAATTTAATAAATGATACTATTATAAGCAAAATTAAAATATTTCTCTTTTTCTCTCTACCTGATCCCTCCAAATTTAAAAACTCTTAGTGAGTAAATATTGTTGTTTTCATGGCAATATAGTTATTTACATAAGTTCAATAAAAATCTGTTCTCCTTATAACAAGACACAATTAAAAACACTAGTTATATTACCAAGGCTGTGACTAAAACATCATATTTACGATATAACCATACAGCTTTTGAAAAATAAAGATTAGACTTTATAAAATAAAGCCACATAAAAATATTGGCCTAGTACCTTATGTTCCAAACAACACTTTCCAAGATAAATAAAAAATGTCACTTAGCTGACAAGTACAAAAAACCTCAAAATATTTTAGAAAAACCTCAAAAAAAGTTCACCCAAATCTATAGATAAGATAAAGTCTGATGACAAAATCCTTGGCTTGGCTTTCCTGGCCTAGAGAGGCCTTTAAAGTTAAATTTGAAATTCCTTATAAAAAGTTCCAACAAAGCAGATTTAAAAGAGCCTATGTGATCAATTGCTATTCTTACTATACTTATATAAATAATTGGGCCAACTCTATTAGAACTAGACTTATTTTACAAACTAGTTAGTTTTAATTTGACTATCCTTGATAAAAATGAGGGTGATTTAAAAAAAATTATATTTCAATAAAAACTATAATGTTGTGGGGGGAAGGGGGAGAATCTCCCTCTGCCCTTTTCCTTAAGGTTCTTATGACTGGCCAAATAATTAACAAGACAGGTTAGCAGGAGAAAATAATACCAAGTTTAATAACATGTATACATGGGAGAAAGCAGGGACACTGCGTTTCTCAACACAATAGCAGAAATTCTCGTCTTAAATACCATGTTCAGCCAATAACAAAGGAGGATTTTGGGGGTGGGGGGAGTCAGTTACAGGAGATTACCACTAAAGCACAGTAAACAAGAGTAATGTTATTATGCAGATTTAAGACCTCAGCTTCCACATTGATAAGCCTCTAGAAATGAGGCCATCTCCCCCTCTTCCCAAAATAGAGAGGGAGATACCTTTACAAATGGAGATTTCCCTTATAAATGTAAATGATTGTCTGGCAACTCCTTGCAGGGTCATCCAGAGAATGTGGCCAAGGGGAAGAACTTCTGATAAGTGGGGTTTGTTGGTGCCTTTCCTATTGTAACCTCCATCCTATATTATCTTTACAGCCATCATGATAGATCTGTTCCAGGAAGGAGCCACCATGTCAAATTCTTTAGGCAGTTAGTGGGGGAGGTCAAATGTCCCTAGAGAAAACAACCAAGGTAAAGAGATAGATTTCAGGGTGGCTAAATCTTGATCTCCCACAGTCCCGCCTTTGAAACTACAAGTTTCACAGTCCTTTTGAAACTTAAAGTAGTTTCATAGTACAGAATTTGGGTTGGTAGATTGTTTCATCTCACTGAACACATTTATTAGTCCTGATAATAGATCAGTTCAATTAAGTTCATTTTAGAAGGTGGTGATGTAGGTGGGCTATCAAGATTACGCCTATATTATGGAAGCAAGCAATCACGTATTTAATAGAAACATTTCTATGTAAACAAAAGAAAAACAAGATTAATGGTTGGAGTAAATTATAAACCAGTTTCTGAGGTCAGAGGACAGCCATTTAAGATGATTTTTAGATGTCAGCGACAAAGTATCTTTTTCAGTTTCAAATGTCTCTGATGGTGTCATCAGGTAATCTCTTAAGTTTATATCAAGTCCATCAGCTTCAATTTGTAAGGCTTCAGGAAAAAGGGCAGGTTCAGTTTTCAGTGATTTCAAATGAAAATGATGGAAAAAATCAAAAATGTTAGTTTGGACACCTGTAGCCAGATATTTCAGGAGACTGGAAGAAATCAGGATCCAGTCTAGTCAACAGATATAAAACAAAAACCTCAAAAGACAATTAACAAAACTAGGATCTAATATCCGCAAATTTATACTGAAATAGTGTTTACTGAAATATAATTTTGCTCTCTAAAATCACCCTCATTTTCATTAAGATAGCCAAATTAAAACTAACTAGTTTGCAAAATAAGTCTAGTTCCAATAGAGTTGGCACAATTATTTACATAAGTACAGCAAGAATAGCAGTTGATCACATAGGCTCTTTTAAATCTGCTTTGCTGGAACTTTTTATAAGGAATCTCACATTGATCTTCAACGGCCTCTCGAGGCCAGGAAAGCCAAGCCAAGGATTTTGTCATCAGACTTTGCCTGTAATACCTACAGATTTGGGTGAATTCCTCTCCTCCGAGGTTCCCCCCAAATATTTCGAGGTTCCTTGTACCTGCCAGATAAGTGACATTCTTTACTTGTCCTGGTAAGTGCTGCTTGGAACATAAGGTACCAGGCCAATACTTCCACGTGGCTTTTCATAAAGTCCAATCTTCATTCCTCAAAAGCTGTATGGTTATATCGCAAATATGATGTTCCAGTCACAGCCTTGGTAATATAACCAATGTTTCCAATTGTGTCCTGTTATAAGGAGAACAGATTCTTATTGAACTTATGCAAATAACTATATTGCCATGAAAACAACAATACTCACTTACTAAGAGTTTCTAAATTCGAGGGATCAGGTAGAGAGAAAAAGATAAATATTTCAATTTTACTTACAAAAGTATCATTTACCAAATTGCTATAAATCATAGCTAGCTCAGGAGAAAAGAGAAAAAGTTTTTCTTAACTCTGAAAAAACAAAACATTAAAAATCCAGCAATACTTCAAATGAAAATCATAAAAATTATAATTATCCTTATCAGTTCATTCAGTCCTGTGTAATCTATTCTTGATCCCAGTCTTTCTGTTAGCAGCTTCATGAAGTTATCAGTGTCTCCATCAGATTTCTGTAATTTCTTACCCAGTTCAGTTTTATGATCAGAAAGTTTGTCAGAAACCTGTACTCCAGTGTAAATGTCAGAGTCCTTTCCATGAACTTTTCAGAAGTTTAAACATTTCGCAAAAGCATTAGAGAAAAGAAATAAGTCTAAACAATAAGACCTCAAAATGGCTATTCACAGAGAAATTTGGTTAATTTTGTGACATACAACACTTTAAAATAATAATAACCAGAATTATTATTGATAACCAGGACAGATCAGAATTTCAGTAATGTTATACAATTTTAAAACACCTATGTCAATAACATTTGCCCACATAATACCACCTAAACAGACATCATCATTTGTCTGACAATGTTTTCCATGTAATTTAACATACAAAATAAACCTAATAAGTTTAGTATCTTCCTCCTTATAGGTAGAGAGCAAATTTCTTTGTCTTCCTCCTTATAGGAAGACAGCAAATTTCTTTGAGAAGTTTCAGGGCCCTTTGAAAATTCTCAAAGAAAAAAAGTAAAAAAAAGACTTTATTTAAGATATGAATTTTGGGGAAGCTTGTCAAAAATATAAACAGTCAAAGCAAACAGAGCATTAACAGTCCAAAAAGCCTGAATAGAGAGACCTCAGTCTTTTGAACACAGGAAATTAACAGTTTTTTTTTTTTCTTTCTGTCTTTTAGGTAGACTTACCCAAAGGTAAAGAAAAATCTTTTGTAACCTCTTTATCAAGTTTAAGCAAATTATCCTTTTGAGAGACAGAAGACCAAATTATAATTTTGTACCAGCTTACTTCTGCTATTAAAACTCATTTACTTAATTAAATTCATTTTAATCTTAGCCAACTTGACCATGCATAAAACTCTTCTTCCAGAATTCCTCTTTCACAAACCTATAACTTTCTTTTTACATTCAGAATTTGTCCCATGTCTTTCTTTTCCCTCCTATTATTTGAGGACAAATTTATCTTTCTTAATCAATCAAACAATTTATTTCCATTCTTTGTACCTTCTTTATGCATCTTACTTTCCTTGTACACAGACATATTTTTCTTAATTTTTTAGTAGCTTCAATCACATATATTAATTAGAAATTTTAACCTTTAGAGACCTTAATTTGTAAGTAAAAACTAAGTAAACCATTATAAACTTTCTTTTACATTAGTATCTTGTGGCTTGGAAAATTTATGAACACTTACTTCATCATTTCTGGAAATATGTTACTTTATAGTACAATCTTTTAATAAAACACATGTTTACCAATAGACCCAAAACACCTTTCAGTTTTCCTGTGATGAAAAGCCAAAAGTAGACAAACGTACATTTAGCAATCAATGTCTAATATCTTATCTTATTTGGAAATGATGATACTCAGTGAATTTTTTTCATAAAATATAGCAAAACTCTAAAGTTTTAAGTCACCGAAAAGAGTTTGGAAGCTGTAACCACCATAACACATAATTATTCTTTAAAGTTTATCCAACATTCATCTTTTTCACAACTATTTAGTTACTTATTCCTAATAATTATTTAGATTGCCTATAAGACTTCATAAGACATTAGATAAAATTAGCCATCGTTTAAATTACTATTTTTGTTAACCAGTTGTGTAATAGAAATAACATCAGTTTTTTTGTACAAAATTTCATGTAAATTTCATCATCTCTTATACCTCTAAACATAGTTATCATTAAGATTTTTATCAATAGGTCTTGGTCTTCTAATTTTGGACAAGGGAAGCATTCCCAGTCAGACATTTTAAAACATACTCAGGCAAAGTTGATGTAACCTCTTTATATAAAATTAGCTTAAACATTCCAACCTTTATAATCTTATCAACACTTACACTTTACATGTTCTCAATTCAGTTGTAACCTGAGTCAAGGTCTTACGGCTAGTCAAATTTTTCCCTTCCTTTTTCTGGCCTTTTCTTAGGTACCAAATAAATAATTATGTGAGAGATCTCAAAACATTTTTTCCCCCAATTTAGAAGTTTTCCCAATTCAAAGGATACGTCGTCTGGCCATTGACGAGTAGGATCTTCATTTGTATATTTATTCCAATAGTGACTCGATCCAATAAGCCATTTTAAGGAAAGACCCGGAGGTAACTTTCCACGCTTACAATAAATCTTTACCATGGACGCAAGAGGCGTCCCTGGTGAGGGCGCAGATGATGTAGCCCCCATGATCCACAGAATTCACTCCCAAAGATGTTCAGAGAATGTAAAGACCTTGGTTGCACAGGAGGTAAGGATGGTGTAGTGCTCCGGTCTCCCACAATGGTGTGGGACGCCTCCAGTCACAGACCCGCTAATCTGTGACACCAGGCCGGCGATACTGGAATGGGATTTTTCCAGCACTAACAAGCAACAAAGATGAAGATGACAAAAACCCTTATGGACTGGACCCTTTATGACAACCTCCCCTGAGAGCTTGGCACAGCCGGACAAAGAGACAGTTCAGAACCCCAGTCTACTCGACTGACCACCAAGGTGCACTCCGGTAAATGCACCTTCCGTATGGTGGAAACCAAGGAGACTATTCTCACTGGTCACAAAGCCAAGTTTTCTCAGGACACAGAACAAGACAGAAGGAAAAATCTCATCCTTTTTTTTTTTTCTTATGTGCATAATGACAGCTTTAGCCATGCCTTAGGTCTCTTGGAGTCAGAATAATACCTAGGGGGGGAGGTGCCGCGGGGTTGGGGACTGTGTGCTTTACAGAGTACCTCGTCGTTGCATGGACATTTTCTTGCAGTTGGCGGGAGACCTGTGTCATCTACCCCGTTCCGTGACCCAACTTATCCTGTCACGGGAGTCTTCTGAAAGTGGCGAGTGCCCTAATGGCTCTTAACGGCTCGACCCATGCCCACCAAATTTGCGGCCTTTTTGGCTTCCAAGATGCCCTTGGCAATGGCCTTCACTTCATGTGCATATTAACCCACAGCAAAGTTTGTAGATGCCAGTCTGGTGAGACACGCAAACTCACCAGTCTGTGGGGCCGGCCCGGACAGCAGGCTTATAGGGCCAATGCCTGCATCCTACCCTATGGTATTTCCTTCTTATGACAAAAGACACAGACAAAAGAGAAAAACAGAGACTACCTCTGGGAGGAAAAGGGATCAAGATGAAAACCAAGAGTACTCTACCAAATTTAAACCAAGAGTCACTAAAAGCACAAGAAACTAGTTTCCCAAATATTTTCTCCTGCCAATCTAAATTTAGAAAGAGAAAAAATTCTCACCATTTCCTTCCACCAGACTCCGCAGATAGAGATTCCAAGAGGCTGACATGGTAAGAAGTCTTACCTTTTGCAGGCTTTCGTCAGACGTTCCCGTATCTCATCATCTGCAGTAGTCCAGAGAGAAGGCAGGTCTTCCAGCCAGAGAAGGCAACTTGCCAGCCAGTGTGGCTCCTGGCGATTACAACAAGAGGGGAAATCTCCCTCTGCCCTTTTCCTTAAGGTTCTTCTGGCTGGCCAAATAATTAACAAGAGAGGTTAGCAGGAGAAAATAATACCAAGTTTAATAACATGTATACATGGAAGAAAACAGGGACACTTCGTTTCTCAACACAATAGCAGAAATTTTCATCTTAAATACCATGTTCAGCCAATGACAAAGGAGGATGTTGGGGGTGAGGGGAGTCAGTTACAGGAGATTACCACTAAAGCACAGTAAACAAGAGTAGGGTTATTATGCAGCTTTAAGGCCTCACCTTCCACATTGATAAGCCTCTAGAAATGAGGCCATCCCTCTCTCTTCTCAAAACAGAGAGGGAGATATCTTTACAAATGGAGATTTCCCTTATAAATGTAAATGATTGTCTGGCAACTCCTCGCAGGGTCATCCAGAGAATGTGGCCAGAGAGACAGAACTTCTGATAAGAGGGGCTTGTTGGTGCCTTTCCTATTGTAATCTCCATCCTGCATTATCTTTATAGCCATCATGATAGATCTGTTCCAGGAAGGAGCCACCATGTCAAATTCTTTAGGCAGTTAGTGGGGGAGGTCAAATGTCCTTCAGAGAAAACAACCAAGGTAAAGAGATAGATTTCAGGGTGGCCAAATCTTGAGCTCCCACAAATATATTTTTTTAATCAGAAATATTAAAACTAATGATTAAACTAAATGATTAACTAAATATTAAAACTAATGGCAACTAACGACCTGTTATCTTTCCCTATGGTTTATCTTTTCTAGAATATCATATAAATGAATCCTATCGTATTTGGCCTTTTGACTTTTCACCCTATCAGTCAAATCAAAATTTGAAAATTCCTTTTCTATGAGCATTCCAAATCTAAATTCTTACAATTGTAAATGAATATGGAGACAAAAGACACACTACATACTACTTCCAAAAACCTCCTTCTTATCCGATTTTAATTCTATCACCAACTGCCAAGAAAAATCTTTCCACTGATACCAAAATTCCCTACACATTATGTCAATCATCACTTATCAGTCATCAGTCTATGATAACAGAATGTGAGTTATTATTAGGAAGCTACATAATTTGCACCAAAGATTGTTTAAAGCTCCTTTCATTAAATGCAGTTTACAATAAGGCAGAGGGACTGGCCTGCCAGGCGGTGCTCCTCTGCTCCTCCAAGGGACAAAGTTGGGTTCCCCCGCCTGGGGCAGCCCGCCAGCAGCCCCAGCCCCCGCCCCCGACACTACGCTCCCGCCATCTGCAGCGGAGATCTCCACACCGAGCCCGCTGCCCACCGCCTACCTTGGCGCCACTCCTGCCCAGCGTTCCTTCACACTACAGAAAGGAGAGCTCCCCAGCGCTGAAAATCCTGGAGGAAGGATCCAGAAATCGCCAATACCCCCACACAAACCTCCGAGGCAGCCACGTCCACACCAGGGACCCCGCCTCCAGTGCACACTCTCCGGGGCTCTCCAGCTCGCCGGCCCCTCTGCTGCTTTGAGCATCCGTCCTGCGCATGCTCAGGCATCTCCGAGGATACAATGGGAACTGCTGGGGTGGGCGCGGGAGGGGTTGGGGACTGAGGTGTCCCTGAGAGGGAAGGTGGAGCGGGCTGTCCCTCTGCAGCTCTTGACTCTGCTCTCCCTGGATGACTGTCAGCTCCTGGAGAAGATCTGCCTTCCCTTGAGGCGGCTCCTCCTGTCCTGAGAAGTGTGTCACATGAACTAACATTTGTTTCAAAAAGAACGATGACATCCTTAACACCTGATGTGTCGTGTCCCCAGAAGAATTCTCTGCTTCCCCAGAAAACTAGACAGCGAGCAGCTGGGACCGTGTTCTGACCCAGGAAGGAAGGATGCTGAGGGCACAGCTGTCTCCCCTCTGCGGGCTCCTTCCTCTGATTTGTGGCCTTGATGGGGCTATAGCGTTGGGGACTCGTGCAGGTGACAACGCTCAAGGGTTTGCCCATGGTATTACGTTTCTTATGATTTAGTCGTTAAAACGGGAAGCTAGCTGTCAGTTTTTCCGACGATTTCACTCGCAGAAATGTCTTTGGACAAAGAAGTTTGCTTAATTTCTGATTTTTATAATCAATAACAATAATTAAAATACTTATTTTCTTAATCTCATTGGCATGCTAAAACAAACAAGTCACTTGGTTTTCACCAAATTGGCCACATTTTCATTAAAACTCTGGGAGTATTGCTGTTTGAGGTAAAGAAAGCATTTGGGAATAACAATTACCTTCAGATAGTAGCTTCCCAGATAAATGTACAAACACATAGTTATGAGCCCTTTTGAGGGGCCTGGGAAATCCAGTTTGAGTTCTACAATGTATCATCTGAAGGTTAAATTAGTAATTTTCTGAGGAGTTTGCAAGTAAATGTTCATGTCGCCTTCATCAAATAGGTCTGGTGATTTAAATGAAGGTTGAGCTTAATGATAAAAGTTTTCAAGAGACTGAGAAATATTAAGTAAATGTACTAAAATCAAAAAGGTGCAAATCAAAGTAAAGCCTGCCATTATCCTCTTTAAAACAGAGTCACAGTAGCACTATTGTCAAGGTATGAGAAGGAATAGAAATGCTTTATAAAGTCAATTCTTCACTTCCAAAGGACCTAAAGTGACATTCTAGAAGTCTCCACAGTCTTTCACTCATCTAGATTAAAATTGCTCAATTTATATTTTAAAGACTAATGAATCTGAGGGCAAAATATTCAAGGTCAGTGTTTAATTGTTTTTCATTGTTGCAAAGTACATGGGTATAAAGTGTGGCTGAAATCCATGGTCTTGGAGAATAAAAATATATAGAACTTATTTATCACTCTCACAGCATGTCCTGACTTAATCCTACAAATGTCCCAAGAGTAAAACCTCAGTGAATTCCATTCTGTTCTTAGATATGACATCTTTCATTCGTAATGAATATTCTCAAATTAGGCTCTAGCTAGTAATTATGTTCCTGATGCAAATATGCAATAAATAAGAATCCATGCGTGATTAAATTTGGCTCAAGAGGACTACTTAGAGCCCAACTTTGTTTTATGCTTTGCTTTTCTTTATCGATTTTTTTCTTTCTCCTCAGCAGAGTCGGCAGATAGATGACACAGAATGCTGAGAGACGGGAGGGCAGAGTCTTGAAGAATGTGGGATTTCCTAATCTTCCAGATCTTTTTTATCTTTAAAATTCTACGATTTTTCTATTTATATAGAGGTTCATTTTTTTCATTATTTCTAATAGTGATCATAATAGTGAGACTAACAAAACTTAACACTTGTGGGACTTTTTTCATCATAAAAATTTATGTTATTCTGACAATTGTTAATATATTAAAAAGCGACTAAGAGCTAATCTGATGCTCAGAGGATTTTTAGGTTAGTGAGACTGTTCTGTGCATAATGGTGGCTACATGTCACTATATGTGTGTCAAAACCCATGGAACTGTACAACACAAAGTGTGACCCTTAAACTAGAGACTGTAGTTCATAACAACGTTTCAATATTGTTCATTCATTGTAACAAACGTATCACACTAATGCAAGGTGTTAATAATAGGGGAAACGGGGCTTGGGAGAGAGGAGAGAGGCAGTGCGGTGGGTGTATGGAGCTCTATGTACTATCTGTTCAATTATCTGTAAATCTAAAACTGTACTTTTTTTTTTTTTAATTTTTTGTTTATTGCGGTAACGTTGGTTTATAACATTGTAAAAATTTCAGGTGTACATCATTGTACTTCTATTTCTGCATGGACTACATCATGTTCACCACCCAAATACTAATTACAACCCATCACCACACACATGTACCGAATTATCCCTTTCACCCTCCTCCCTCCCCCCTTCCCCTCTGGTAACCACCAATCCAATCTCTGTCCCTATGTGTTTGTTTATTGTTGTTATTATCTACTACTTAATGAAGGAAATCATATGGTATTTGACCTTCTCCCTCTGACTTATTTCACTTTGCATTATACCCTCAATGTCCATCCATGTTGTCACAAATGGCTGGATTTCGTCATTTCTTATGGCTGAGTAGTATTCCATTGTGTATATATACCACAGCTTCTTTATCCATTCGTCCCTTGATGGGCACTTAGGTTGCTTCCAAGTCTTGGCTATCGTGAATAAGGCTGCAATGAACACAGGGGTGCATGTACCTTTACAAATTGGTGTTTTCAAGTTCTTTGGATAAATACCCAACAGTGGAATAGCTGGATCATATGGTAGTTCTATCTTTGATTTTTTGAGGAATGTCCATACTGTTTTCCATAGTGGCTGCACCAGTTTGCACTCCCACCAGCAGTGTCTGAGAGTTCCCTTCACTCCACATCCTCTCCAACACATATTGTTTCCTGTCTTGTTAATTATAGCCATTCTGACAGGCGTGAGGTGATATCTCATTGTAGTTTTGATTTACATTTCCCTGATAGTTAGTGATTTTGGACATCTTTTCATGTGTCTGTTGGCCATCTGTATATCTTCTTTGGAGAAATGTCTGTTCAGGTCTTTTGCCCATTTTTTAATTGGGTTGGTAGTTTTTTTGTTGTTGAGATGCATGAGTTCTTTATATATTTTGGAGATTAAGCCCTTATCAGATGTATGGTTTGCAAATATCTTCTCCCAATTGTTAGGTTGTCTTTTCGTTTTGTTGATGGTTTCCTTTGCTGTGCAGAAGCTTTTTAGTTTGATGTAGTCCCATTTGTTTATTTTTTCTATTGTTTCTCTTGCCCGGTCAGATGTGGTGTTTGAAAAGATGTTGCTAAGACCAATGTCGAAGAGCGTACTGCCTATGTTTTCTTCTAGAACTTTCACAGTTTCAGGTCTTACATTCAAGTCTTTAATCCATTTGGAGTTAATTTTTGTGTATGGTGTAAGGTAAGGGTCTACTTTCATTTTTTTGCATATGGCTATCCAGTTTTCCCAACACCATTTGTTGAAGAGACTTTCTTTTCCCCAATCTATGTTCTTGGCTCCTTTGTCAAAGATTAGCTGTCCATAGATATGTGGGTTTATTTCTGGGCTTTCGATTCTATTCCATTGATCTCTGTGTCTGTTTTTGTGCCAGTACCATGCTGTTTTGGTTACTATAGCTTTGTAGTATATTTTGAAATCAGGGAGTGTGATACCTCCAGCTTTGTTCTTTTTTCTCAGGATTCCTTTAGCTATTCGGGGTCTTTTGTTGTTCCATATAAATTTTAGGATTCTTTGTTCTATTTCTGTGAAAAATGTTGTTGGAACTTTGATAGGGATTGCATTGAATCTATAGATGGCTTTAGGAAGTATGGACATCTTAACTATGTTAATTCTTCCAATCCAAGAGCACGGAATATCTTTCCATTTCTTTGTGTCTTCTTCAATTTCTTTCAGAAATGTTTTATAGTTTTCGGTGTACAGCTCTTTCACCTCTTTGGTTAAGTTTATTCCTAGGTATTTTATTCTTTTTGTTGCAATTGTAAATGGGATGGTATTCTTAATTTCTCTTTCTGCTACTTCGTTGTTGGTGTACAGAAATGCAACTGATTTTTGTATGTTGATTTTGTATCCTGCAACTTTACCATATTTGTTTATTACTTCTAAAAGTTTTCTGGTGGATTCTTTAGGGTTTTCTATATATAAAATCATGTCATCTGCAAATAAAACTGTACTTTTAAGAATAAAGTTTTTTAAAGTTTTTTTGAAAGGCACCGAAAGGTAAGCTAACACTGTAGGGCATCTATTTTGTGCAGAAGGGCAAAGAAGAAGTTGAAATGATTTAAAAAGTTCACCTTGTGAAGGTTTGAATTGTGGTGTGTTTCTGAAGCCTTAGACAAGGGCAGGACATAGAATTTGAGACATGGATGAAATAAATGAGAAGGAAGACATCAGAGTGATCAGAGCTGATCAAATAAATTTAGGACAAATTACTAAATTGGATTTGTTTTTATTTTCTTTGCTTTCTAGAAATCTTACACCTTTCTATGAAAGCCACACGTGCACAGTGTCCACAGGTATGTTTCCTACCGAGCGGCACCTGCTTCTCTCCCTCTGCATCTTCTATTCCTTTCCCCCTCCTCTCACTACCTCTGACTGATGGTCGCTGTTTCTATCTCCCTTCCTTACTCTCCATCTCTCCTGTTTGTTTCTTTGTTTGTTTCCTTTATCTTTGTGTTTTCTTCCTCCTCTTACACATCAGACTAACCATAACCTTCCTGGTCATTGTTTAGTTCCACTGAAATAACTCAGTGTTTTCCATCAAGAAATGACAGATCAGTGTTCTGGGAAAAATTTCTCTATTTCAGGTACTTCACACTCAATCTGAAGCAGGAAAATTTCTTGAATGTTGAATCAATTTTTTATATTTTTTTCTTTTTTGAATCCAAATTTCAGAGCTCCTGGTCATATTGGAAAAATTCCTGAAGTTGGCTGCCTGGAGTTGAGCCATAGGAGTTCTTCCTATAGCCATAAAGGGGAATCCTTATTTTGGCCATGGGGCCTCAGGAGAAGCCCTCGTGAGAGAGGAATCTTTGCTAATCCTATGTTGTACTTAGGACTGGCTTCTCCTAAGACAGTGGTTCCTGAACTCCAGTGTGCATTAGAACCGTGTGGAGGTCCCCTACAACACAGAGTGCTGAGCCCATCCCAGAGTTTGTGATCCAGTAGAATGGGGGGACCCGAGAATTTACGTCTCTGATCGTTTCCCAGGTGATGCTGCTGACCAGCCACACATTGAGAACCACCGGCTTAGAAACCCTAGGTTTCAAAGGATGCTTTGCTCGAGCAGACAGCCAAAAGTATCAAAATCGTAATCAAGATTCACCAACAACTTGAATGTGTTGGCATTTGGATCTAGAGGCTCCTGAATTTTCAGGGGCTAAAGCAAACATTACTCTGAGTTCAGGGTTTGTGACTCTCCTAAGTGTCACACAATTCTTTTGCTTGCTTCCCTTGAGCCCTACCTGGCTAGGAAAGAATATTAAAAACAAAGCCAGCTTTGATTATTTAATCCTCAGTCAATTAAGACATTTTTGAGTGAGGTTTTTTTGACAGAATAACCAACTTTATCTACACTATTGGAAACGAATTATTACTGATAACAATGGTTATTTACTAAGGTCCCAATATGTCTCAAGCCCTTTACATACTTTTATTTCTCTGCTTCTCAGAACCCTACGGGATCCCAGGTGTGTTTACTCTTTCTCCACAACTCCTCTAAGGAACCCCCCAGAGCACACTCATAATTGACCTCACCATGTCTTCTCTCATTTAATTTAACAGTAGATTAAAATTACAGAAGAAACTTGAAGGGATCTTGAGCCCCAGCAGGAGAAGGTCTAAAGTCTATCCAGGACAAATGGCTTAATGTTTTTTTCTGACAAGTTTCCAGGGACAAAGACTCCACAACCTCCAGAAAACAGTTCTGTTGATTATTAATATCTCTAATCAATGATATACATTAATTGTTTTTTTATTTATTGGTTGATTGTTTGCTATATTACTTTGCCATATAATAAAATTTTTCTTTGTGTTATTTAAATAATTTTCACTTTATATCCACTTTTTAAATTTAGCCTTCTCTGGACTTCCTCATACATTGAAGATGGTAATTGTCACCTATTAGCATTTTCCTCTTCAGTTTAGATAACCTAAGTTTCTTTATTGTGTTAAAAATATTTAATAAGTGTATTGCTTTTTTTCTCCAGTTCTTCTCTAGGTTCAACTTATTAGGTAGTGTTGGGGGAAGAGGGAGAATCTCCCTCTGCCCTTTCCCTTAAGGTTCTTATGGCTGGCCAAATAATCAACAAGACAGGTTAGCAGGAGAAAATAATACCAAGTTTAATAACATGTATACATGGGAGAAAGCAGGGACACTGCGTTTCTCAACACAATAGCAGAAATTCTCGTCTTAAATACCATGTTCAGCCAATGACAAAGGAGGATTTTGGGGGTGGGGAGAGTCAGTTACAGGAGATTATCACTAAAGCACAGTAAACAAGAGTAAGGTTATTATGCAGCTTTAAGGCCTCAACTTCCACATTGATAAGCCTCTAGAAATGAGGCCATCCCCCTCTCTTCTCAAAACAGAGAGGGAGATACCTTTACAAATGGAGATTTCCCTTATAAATGTAAATGATTATCTGGCAACTACTCGAAGGGTCATCCAGAGAATGTGGCCAGAGAGACAGAACTTCTGATAAGAGGGGCTTGTTGGTGCCTTTCTTATTGTAATCTCCATCCTACATTATCTTTATAGCCATCATGATAGATCTGTTCCAGGAAGGAGCCACCATGTCAAATTCTTTAGGCAGTTAGTGGGGGAGGTCAAATGTCCTTCAGAGAAAACAATCAAGGTAAAGAGATATATTTCAGGGTGGCCAAATCTTGATCTCCCACAGTCCCACCTTTGAAACTAAAAGTTTCACAGTCTTTTTGAAACTTAAAGAAGTTTCATAGTCCAGAAGCTGAGTTGGCAGATTGTTTCATCTCACTGAACACATTTCTTAGTCCTGATAATAGATCAGTTCAATTAAGTTCATTTCGGAAGGTGGTGATGCAGGTGGGCTCTCAAGGTTGCACCTATTTTATGGAAGCAAGCAATCAAGTATTTAATAAGAAGCATTTCTATGGAAACAAAAGAAAAACAAGGTTAATGGTTGGAGCAAATTGGAAACGTGTTTCTGAGTTAGAGGACAGCAAGTTAAGAAGATTTTTAGATGTCAGCGTCAAAGAATCTTTTGCAGTTTAAAATGTCTCTGATGGTGTCGTCAGGTCATCTCAAGTTTGTATCAAGTCCATCAGCTTCAGTTTGTAAGGTTTCAGGAAAAAGGGGAGGTTCAGTTCTCAGTGATTTCAAATGAAAATGATGGATGAAATCAAAAACGTTAGTTTGGAGATCTGTAGCCAGATATTTTAGGAGAATAGAAGAAATCAGGATCCAGTCAAGTCAACAGATATAAAACAAAAACCTCAAAAGACAGCAAAACTAGGATCTAATATCCACAAATGTATACTAGAGTTTTTACTGAAATATAATTTTTCTCTCTAAAATCACTCTCATTTTTATTAAGATAGCCAAATTAAAACTAACTAGTTTGCAAAATAAGTCTAGTTCCAACAGAGTTGGCACAATTATTTACATAAGTACAGCAAGAATAGCAATTGATCACATAGGTTCTTTTAGATCTGCTTTGCTGGAACTTTTTATAAGGAATCTCAGATCGAACTTCAAAGGCCTCTCGAGGCCAGGAAAGCCAAGCCAAGGATTTTGTCATCAGACTTTGCCTGCAATACCTACAGATTTGGGTGAATTCCTCTCCTCCGAGGTTCCCCCCAAATATTTCGAGGTTCCTTGTACCTGCCAGATAAATGACATTCTTTACTTATCCTGGTAAGTGCTGCTTGGAACATAAGGTACCAGGCCAATATTTCCACGTGGCTTTATTCCATAAAGTCCAATCTTCATTCCTCAAAAGCTGTATGGTTATATTGCAAATATGATGTTCCAGTCACAACCTTGGTAATATAACCAGTGTTTCCAATTGTATCCTGTTATAAGGAGAACAGATTCTTATTGAACTTATGCAAATAACTATATTGTCATGAAAACAACAATACTCACTAAGAGTTTCCAAATTCGAGGGATCAGATAGAGAGAAAAAGATAAATATTTCAATTTTACTCACAAAAATATCATTTACCAAATTGCTATAAATCATAGCTAGCTCAGGAGAAAAGAGAAAAAGTTTTCCTTAAATCTGAAAAAACAAAACATTAAAAATTCATCAATACTTCAAATGAAAAATCATAAAAATTATAATCATCCTTATCAGTTCATTCAGTCCTGTGTAATCCATTCTTGATCCCAATCTTTTTGTTAGCAGCTTCATGAAGTCATCAGTCTCTCCATCAGATTTCTGTAATTTCTTACCAAGTTCAGTTTTATGATCAGAAAGTTTATCAGAAGCCTGTACTTCAGTGTAAATGTCAGAGTCCTTTCTATGAATTTTTCTGAAGTTGAAACATTTTGTAAAAGCATTAGAGCAAAGAAATGAGTCTGTAAACAACAAGACCTCAAAATGGCAATTGACAAAGAAATTTGGTTAATTTTGTGACATACAACATTTTAAAATAATAATAACCAGAATTATGACTGATAACAAGAACAGATCAGAATTTCAGTAATGTTATACAATTTTAAAACACTTATATCAATAACATTTACCCGCATAATAGCACTTAAGCAGACTTATCATCACTTGTCTGACAATGCTTCCCATGTAATTTAACATACTGAATCAGCCTAATAAGTTTAGTATTATCTTTCTCCTTAAGAGAGCAAATTTCTTTGAGAAGTTCCAGGGCCCTTTGAAAATTCTCAAAGAAAAAAGTAAAAAAAAAAGACTTTATTTAAGATATGAATTTTGGGGAGCTTGTCAAAAATATAAACAGTCAAAGCAAACAGAGCATTGACAGTCCAACAAGCCTTAATAGAGAGACCTCAGTCTTTTGAACGTAGGAAAGTATTGTAACAGGTTTTTTTTTTTTTTTAGGTAGACTTAATCAATGGTAAAGAAAAATCTTTTATAATCTCTTTATCAAGTTCAAGAAAATTATCCTTTTAAGAGAAATAAGACCAAATTATAATTTTGTACCAGCTTACTTCTGATATTAAAACTCATTTACTTAATTAAATTCATTTCAACCTTAGCCAACTTGACCATGCAAAAACTGCTTTTCCAGAATTCCTTCCACAAACGTTCTATAGCTTTCTTTTTACATTCAGAATTTGTCCCATGTCTTTCTTTTCCCTCCTACTACTTGAGGAAAAATTTATCTTTCTTAATAAACCAAACAAAATATTTCCATTCTTTGTACCTTCTTTATACATCTTACTTTCCCTGTACACAGACATATTTTTCTTAATATTTAGTGGCTTCAATCACATATGCTAATTAGAAATTTAACTCTTAGAAACCCCAATTTGTAAGTAAAAACTAAGTAAACAATTATAAATTTCTTTTACATTACTATCTTGTGGCTTGGAAAATTTATAAACACCTTATAACTTCTAGAAATATGTTACTTTATAGTACAATCTTTTAATAAAACACATGTTTACCGATAGACCCAAAACACCTTTTAGTTTTCCTGTAATGAAAAGCCAAAAGTAGACAAACGTACATTTAGCAATCAATGTCTAATATCTTATCTTATTTCGAAATGATCTAGATACTCAATTGAATTTTTATCATAAAATTTAGCAAAACTCTAAAGTTTTAAGTCACCAAAAATAGTTTGGAATCTGTAACAACCATAACACATAATTATTGTTTAAAGTTCACTCAACATTCATCTTTCTCACAAATATTTAGTTACTTGTTCCCAATAATTATTTAGATTGCCTACAAGACTTCATAAGACTTCAGATAAAATTAGCCATCATTTAAATTACTATTTTTGTTAACCAATTCTGTAATAGAAATAACATCAGTTTTTTTCTACAAAATTTCATGTAAATTTCATCACCTCATACCTTTAAACATAGTTATCATTAAGATTTTTATCAATAGGTCTTGGTCTTCTAATTTTGGACAAGGGAAGCATTCCCAGTCAGACATTTTAAAACATACTCAGGCAAAGTTGATGTAACCTCTTTATATAAAATTAGCTCAAACATTCCAACCTTTATAATCTTATCAACACTTAACATGTTCTCAAGTCAATTGTAACCTGAGTCAAGGTCTTAAGGCTACTCAAATTTTTCCCTTCCTTTTTCTGGCCTTTTCTTAGGTACCAAATAAATAATTATGTGAGAGCTCTCAAAACATGTTTTTTTCCCCCAATTTAGAAGTTTTTCCAATTCAAAGGATCCGTCGTGTGGCCATTGACGAGTAGGATCTTCATTTGTATATTTATTCCAATAGTGATTTAATCCAATAAGCCTTTTTAAGGAAAGACCCTGGGGTAACTTTCCACGCTTAGAATAAATCTTTACCATGGATGCAAGAGACGTCCCTGGTGAGGGCGCAGATGATGTAGCCCCCATGATCCACAGAATTCACTCCCAAAGATATTCAGAGAAAGTAAAGACCTTCATTGCACAGGTGGTAAGGATGGTGTCTCCGGTCTCCCAAAATAGTGTGGGACGCCTCCAGTCACATACCCGTTAATCAGTGACACCGGGCAGGCGATACTGGAATGGGATTTTTCCAGCACTAACAAGCAACAAAGGTGAAGATGACAAAAGCCCTTATGGACTGGGCCCTTTATGACAAACTCCCCTGAGAGCTTGGCACAGCCGGACAAAGAGAGTTTGGAACCCCAGTCTACTCGACTGGCCACCAAGGGGCACCCCGGTAAATGCACCTTCCGTATGGTGGAGACCAAGGAGAATATTCTCACTGGTCACAAAGCCAAGTTTTCAGGACACAGAACAAGACAAAGACCACTCTGGGAGGAAAAGGGATCAAAATCAAAACCAAGAGTACTCTACCAAATTTAAACCAAGAGTCACTAAAAGCACAAGAAACTAGTTTCCCAAATATTTTCTCCTGCCAATCTAAATTTAGAAAAAGAAAAAATTCTCACCATTTCCTTCCACCGGACTCCGCAGATAGAGATTCCGGGAGGCTGACGTGGTAAGAAGTCTTACCTTTTGCTGGTTTTCGTCAGGCGTTCCCGTATCTCATCATCTGCAGTAGGCCAGGGAGAAGGCAGGTCTTCCAACCAGAGAAGACAACTTGCCAGCCAGTGAGGCTCCTGGCGACTACGCCAAAACTGTTGGGGGAAGAGGGAGAATCTCCCTCTGCCCTTCTCCTTAAGGTTCTTCTGGCTGGTCAAATAATTAACAAGAGAGGTTAGCAGGAGAAAATAATACCAAGTTTAATAACATGTATACATGGGAGAAACTCAGAAATGAGCAACTCGTCCCTCTGTCTAAGCTGCTTGCTTAAGTATTGCAGCTAAAGGCGAGGAACGTGTTGGGGGTGGGTAGTGGCCTGGGACTTCAGAGGGCAGGAGGACAATTCTTTTCAGGGTCATCTATAGATAATGTGGTCAGGGAGAGATAGAGTTTTTTGATAAAAGGGGCTTGGTGCCTCTCCCATTGTAACATCTACCTTACATTATCATTACAGCTATCGTGATAGAAGATCTGTTCCAGGAAGGAACCACCATGTCAAATTCTTTAGGCAGCTAGTGGGGGAGGTCAAATGTCCCTCAGAGAAAACAATCAAGGCAAAGAGATACATTTCAGGGTGGCCAAATCTTGATCTCCCACACAACAAAGGTTAAGACGACAAAAGCCCTTATGGACTGGGCCCTTTATGACAAACTCCCCTGAGAGCTTGGCACAGCCGGACAAAGAGACAGTTCAGAACCCCAGTCTACTCGACTGGCCACCAAGGGGCACCCCGGTAAATGCACCTTCCGTATGGTGGAGACCAAGGAGAATATTCTCACTGGTCACAAAGCCAAGTTGTCTCAGGACACAGAACAAGACAGAAGGAAAAACCTCATCTGGTTTTTTTCTTATGTGCACAATGACAGCTTTAGCCACGCCTTAGGTCTCTTGGAGTCAGAATAATACCTGGGGGGGAGGTGCCACAGGGTTGGGGACTGTGTGCTTTACAGAGTACCTCGTCATTGCATGGACATTTTCTTGCAGTTGGTGGGAGACCTGTGTCATCTACCCTGTTCTGTGACCCAAATTATCCTGTCACGGGAGTCTTCTGAAAGTGGAGAGCGCCCTAAAGGCTCTTAATTGCTCGACCCGTGCCCACCAAATTTGCGGCCTTTTTGGCTTCCAAGATGCCCTTGGCAATGGCCTTCACTTCATGTGCATATTAAACCACAGCAAAATATGTCTAAATAGACGCCAGTCTGGTGAGACCCGCAAACTCACCAGTCTGTGGGGCCGGCCCAGATAGTAGGCTCATAGGGCCTATGCCTGCATCCCACCCTATAGTATTTCCTTCTTATGACACACGATACAAAAGACAGAGACAAAAGAGAAAAACAGAGATTATCTCTGGGGGGAAAAGGGATCAAGATCAAAACCAAGAGTACTCTATCAAATTTACCAGAGTCACTAACTCGCAAGAAACTAGTTTCCCAAATATTTTCTCCTGCCAATCTAAATTTAGAAAGAGAAAAAATTTCTCACCACTTCCTTCCACCGGACTCCACAGGTAGAGATTCCGGGAGGCTGACGTGCTAAGAAGTCTTACATTTTGCCGGCTTTCATCAGGGGTTCCCGTATTTCATCCGCTGTAGTAATCCAGGGAGAAGGCAGTTCTTCCAGGCAGAGAAGGCAACTTGCTAGCCAGTGTAGCCCCACCTTGGGTGCAAAAATTCTTATTTGATTTCTGATACTGGTGATTTGTGTTTCATTTCTTTTTTTTTTCCTTAATCAGTTTTTCTAGTGGTTTATTAACTTTATTAATATTTTTAAAAATAACTTTTATCCTGATTTTTTTCTTTAGTATTTTTCTATTTCATTGATCCTTATCTTTATTATTGTTTCCATTCTGTACTTTTTCCAGTGTGATTCTCTTTTAATTCTTAAGACAGAAGCTGAGATTATGGATTTCCTGTATTTCTTCCATATTCATACATTCATTTAAGGCTACACACCATTGTCTTCCAAGCACAGATGTAGCTGGTATCTCTTGTCTTCTCTAGTGTACTTCTAAACTCTGTGCTGCAAGCCATGTCTGTCCCATAGGATCTCCAGCCCATGAGCCTGCAACAATGCCAGCCTTCGTGTGTCTCCATCCCTCCACCTGAAACTGATATCTTCTGTCCAGTGTCACCATCTCATATGATTGCAGCCCACGTCTGACCTTTTGTGTTGTCAAGGTTTTCTCTCCCCTCTGTCCATGCCACCTCTCAAAAGTCTCCATTCCTTGTTCCTGTAGCCCATGTCAACCCATATGAGTCTCCATTCCATCTCTCTAAAACCCATGTCAGAAACCTAATTTCATTCTCTCACGTAATTTCAGTGGGTATCTTTCCTCGAGTGTCTCTATCTCCTGTGCCCACATTTGATACCAGACCTCACATGTCTCTCTCACTCCATGTGTCTGCATCCCTTTCCATCCCTGAGTGTGCCTGTTAGCTGTGCTTCAGCCCATGCCAGCTCGTGTTTGTCTGTGTTCTCTATGCCTCCAGCCCATCTAGACAACCAGTGTATTCATCTACTGTTACTCTAGGCGCTGTCTGAACGCTTGTGTTTCCTTACCCTGTGCCTGTAGCCCATGTGTTCCTCAAGTATCTTCACCCAGTGTCCCACACTTGGGTGTCATTCACCTGTTAAAGGATATCATTGTTCCTTCTAGGTTTTGGTCATTGTGAATAAAGTTGCTTTTTAGATGTTCTTAGGGGTCTGTGTGTGGATGTATATTTTCATGGTAGTTGGAGAAATACACTGGTGCACAATTGGTGCATCATATAGTGACACTATACTTAGCTTCACAAGAATTAGCAAGATGTCTTCTTAAGAGGTTATACTATGTGTATTCCCGTCAGCAATGAATGAGATTTCCTATTGTCCCACATCCTCACCAGTAATTGGTATTGTCAGTTTTTGGTTTTTAGCTATTTTACTAGAAGCGTAGAGTATCACATTGGTGTTATAATTTGCTTTTTCTTAATGCACAATGGATTTTATTTTCCAATAATTCCTTGTTGTTGAGCAATTTATATTTGCTTATTTCCCATGTATATATATATATATATATATATATTTGGTAACTTGTCTATTCATATTTTGGTCTATTTATTTTAATTTGGGGAGTTTGTTTTCTTGCTGCAGCGTTTGACTGGTTCTTTGAATAATTTGCATGCAAGTCTTTCTGCAGATATGTGTTTTACAAATGTATTATCTTAGTCAGGAGTTTGTATTTCCACTCCGTGAATGCTGTCTTTCCCATATTGGAGAATTTAAATTTAACCAAGTCCACATGATCAATTCTTTTCTTCATGGATTGTGCTTTTTGTGTTGTATATGAAAACAAATCATCAAACTATAAATCATGAGGATTTTCTCTTATTTCCCAGTATGATTTTTATAGTTTTGCATTTTATATTTAAGTTGATGAGTGATTTTGATTTATTTCTAAGGTGCAAAATTTGTGTCTTTGTTCATTTATTTCCATAGGGTCTTCCTTTTGTATCATCACCATGGTTGATGATGACTAGAGACTAAAAGACTAAAGACTAAAAATCTATTATGTTTTTTGTTGGAGTGCATTTATTGCCATGACCAAAATCAAGTTGTCTGTACTTGCAGAGGCCTATGTGTGGACTTTCCATGTTTTTTCATTTACCTCTGTGTCTATTCATTTTAAAATATCATGGTCTCTTGATTATTGTAGTATTGTAAAATATCACAGTCTCTTGACTTTGTAATTAATCTTGAAATTGAGAAGTGTGAGTTCATCAATTTATTCTTCATCAAGATTGTCTATCTGACAAAGAAAGTCTGTATGTCTGTCTTATATCCAATGCTGAAAACTAACAAGCTTAAATAAGCTTTTATTTACCAAATATTATTTCGTATCATGTTAACTGGAAAAACATTTGGATTTAGAAATAACTTTTCTAAGCACTTACCTCAAGTTAATTGAATAGAGCTCTTAATTTTGACCATACCCCCCAGAGGTAAAATACATATAACATACATGTAGACAGACACATATAAAGAAGAGACAGATGTTGGGGCTGACCCTGTGGCTTAGTGGTTAAGTGCGCAAGCTCCGCTACTGGTGGCCCGGGTTCATATCTCGGGCAGACACTGACGCACCGCTTCTCTGGACATGCTGAGGCGGCATCCCACATACAGCAACTAGAAGCATGTGCAATTATGACATACAACTATCTACTGGGAACTTTGGGGAAGAAGAAAAGGAGGAGGAATGGCAATAGATGTTAGCTCAGAGCTGGTCTTCCTCAGCAAAAAGAGGAGGATTAGCACGGATGTTAGCTCAGGGTTGATCTCCCTCCCAAAAAAAAAAGAAAAAAAGAAAACCGGTACTCAACTTGGCCTGCCAGTGACAGTTTGGTGAGAAACTAAAGAGCCAGATTGTATGTATAACTGAGATCAAATGGTATTTGTCTTTCTCTGTCTCAGTAATTTCACTTAGCATAATGACCTCAAGGTCCATACATGACATTGCAAATGGCAAGATTTTTTCTTTCTTATTGCTGAATAATATTCCATTGTAAATATGTACCACATTTTCTTTCCTTTTTTTTGTCAGGAAGATCAGCCCTGTGCTAACATGTGCCAAACCTCCTGTTTTTGCTGAGGAAGACTGGCCCTGGGCTAACATCCGTACCCATCTTCCTCCACTTTATATGGGACTCCGTCACAACATGGCCTGACAAGTGGTGAGGCAGTGCGCTCCCAGGATCTGAACCCCAGGCTACCACAGCAGAACACATGCACTTAACCACTACGCCACCAGGCCGGCCCATACTACATTTTCTTTATCCACTCATCTATTGATGGACATTTAGGTTGTTGCCATATCTTAGCTATATAAATAATGCTGTAATAATCACAGGGGTGCATATATCTTTTCAAGTTAGTGTTTTCATTTTCTTCGGATAAATACACTGAAGTGTATCTATTTTTAATTTTTTCAGGAACCTCCACTGTCTTTTCCATAGTGACAGCACCAATTTAAATTCCCATGACCAGCGCACAAGGGTTCCCTTTTCTTCACATCCTTGTCAACACTTAGTATCTCTTGTCTCTGATGATCACCATCCTTACACGTGTGAGGTGATAGCTCTTTGTGGTCTTGATTTGCATTTCCCTGATGATTATTGATGTTGATCTCCTTCTCATGCATGTGTTGGCCGTTTGGATGTCTTCTTTGGACAGGTGTCTACTTAGTCTTTTGCCCATTTTTCGATTGGATTGCTTTTTTCTTATTGGGTTGTATGAGTTCTTTATACATTTTCTTATGGGTTGTAAAAGTTTTTTTTATAAATTTTGGATATTTAACCCTTTATCTGATACGTGGTTTGTAAAATTTTTCTCCCAGCCTTTTGATTTTGTTGGTTGTTTCTTTTGCTGGGCAGAAGGTTTTAAGTTTGATGTAGTCCCATTTGTTGATTTTTTATTTTGTTGTTTGCGGTTTTGGTGGGCTATCCACAAAATCATTCCCAAGACCAATATCGAGGAGCCTCTTCCCTATGTTTTCTTCTAGAAGTTTTACAACTTCAGGTCTGAGAATGCAGAAAAGGCCGGGAGGAGCAATGTCCCTTTTTTCCGCAGCTGAACAGATTCAGTCTCTCATTTCTCTATCAAGCAGTTTTGTTCAGACCTTATAAACACAATTCTTTCCAATTTTAAGCCAAATTAAAAATGTCAGCCTGCCCCATTCACTCCAAAAGTGCCCTCTAGGCTCCTCTGGTCTAGGAAATACCCCCTGGGTTTCTCTTTCCTAGGAATGCTCCCCTAGGTTCCTCTGACCTAGGGTATGTACCGGTACCGCCTTAAGACACCTAGCCTTAAGACTGGAAAAGAGCTCAAATAAACTCTGAACTGTTGACTTACAGTAAGGAGGTCCGGGTTTCAGGAGAACTCACCAGGATCACCTGAAGAATGCAGTGATCTGGGGGGCACAATGGGCCCCTATTGGTACCCAATGCCAGTTCAGTGTAGATTCCCAGGTGGTCTCTGGTGGGTTTCTCTGAAATCCTGCCATGACTACACCAACAAATGTCTACGTCAATAATCCATAATCAATGTATAAATCAAAATTGGAGTGAGTTTATTATGAGCCAACTTTTGAGGACTGTGCCCCTGGGCTTTCCTTCCCTAAGGAAGGAAGGGCACCAAAGAAGTGGGGTGTACAGAGTGGTTATATACCGTCAAAGAGCATGTATCACATAGGATTGTAATGTCCCTTTTACTATAGTGACAAGATCACCCTGTCAGATTACCTGGCCAGAATAGCTATTGATGGACACAGCAGGGAGCAGGTCTGCTATCTAGATGGGCTTGGCTGGGTCAGGTCTGTTGTCTCTAACTGGGTGGTCACAGGATGACTGCAGCAACCAAATCCTAGCTTAAGGAGAAATGCTCATCCTTAAGGTAATGTCAATGAGGGGGAAGTTGCATCCTTATCTTAAGGGCATTTACTCTTCTCTTTGGGACACGGGAAAGCAGATACACAATGCAGGAGACAGGCCATTTTGGAAAAACAAACTCTGGCCAAATTAGTTTTACCCCAAATGGCTTCCTCATGTGTTCCAATATATCCTATTGCTTGCCATTTATTTATCAGTTCCTTAGTTCTCATTGTGTGTCTGTTAGGTATATGGAATATGTAATATCCTGGGGAAAACAGGGGTCATACCATATGGTGCCTGGAGGCAGGGAGCATATAACCCTACTTGGAAAATAACTACATTTCTGAAATGCTAAACAGAAATACAGCAGAGAAAAAGACATGCCTCGATGGTCGAGGAAATGCCACAGCAAAGTTATTAATTGAATGCAAAACAGCGACAATCAGCACAAATGCCAAGAAAGCTCTGGAGACTCAAGTTTGCTCAACTAGCTTCTCACAATAAAGCAAAGATTCAGCACTGGTTCTGGAGAGACCTTGATGTGGGCATATGGTGATGACGTTGAATTCTTCTGAAGAGGATTTAAAATTTTTTTGTGTGTGTGAGGAAGATCAGCCCTGAGCTAACATCCATGCTAATCCTCCTCTTTTTGCTGAGGAAGACCGGCTCTGAGCTAACATCTATTGCCAATCCTCCTCCTTTTTTTCCCCAAAGCCCCAGTAGATAGTTGTATGTCATAGTTGCACATCCTTCTAGATGCTGTATGTGGGACGCAGCCTCAGCATGGCCAGAGAAGCGGTGCGTCAGTGCCCGCCCGGGATCTGACCCCAGGCCGCCAGTAGTGGAGCGCGTGCACTTAACCGCTAAGCCATGGGGCCGGCCCTGAAGAGGATTTTTTAAACACAGGAAATAATGTGTGATTATTCTAACTAAACATAGATTTTTAAAATCTCAAAACAAGTGGTACTCCTGGTGGGTTATTTCTGAATAACAGCTGTCATTGTCTTAGCTCTTTCCGCATAGTAGTTGCTCCTGCGTCACACCTGCCCTATGAACAGGGCCAAGGGGGGTATCATTCTTGATTTCCTGGTGAGAACGCTGAGGACTTGTAAAGTTAGGAGATCTGTCTGGATATTGATGATATCCTAGGATTTTTGTCTACTCCCTATTTTTATTTATCTTCTGTAATTGCCATTAGGTTTCGATATAACTGATAACTTGTTACCTTGGCTTTTCAAATGAAACCCACAAAGTTTGTCGGAGTCTTTTGGTACCTTTTAAGCAAATGAGGAAAATGATATTACCAGCTACAGCTGCTGCTCATATTGACAAGACATTTCATTTATTTTTCTACCTGACAAGCATGTTCATTCAATAGACATTAAGTGGCTGTTATGCAGTCATCATGACATTGTCAAGAGTGGGTGGATTGACAGGACAAGTGTGCACACTTCTCGTGCTGAAGAGGCTTTCAGTGCATTTGAGGGAAAATGAAATACACTCAGGAAAGTGTTAAGCCGCCACCCTTCCAGACAGCATAACATTATTGTCAAAACGAGGGGTGCAGGTGTGCCCTGTCTGTGTGCTGATTCCGGAGTGGTCCACGTGAGCTGGGGCTTCAACCTGACTTTAGTGATTGATGAGACTTTGTGAGGGGAGGACCAGGGAGGGCCTTCTAGTGGAGTGGAGCTTGACTCAGGAAACAGGGAGAGACGAATTTGGGGGGTGGGCGAGAGGCATGTAGAAAAATTTAAGTGATAGTCTGGTTGAAGAGATGGCATGTGTAGACACTAAAAAGCCATGAAAGAAAATGTGTTTTCCTTATTTTCTGCTACTTGATCCATGAGGTGAAGGAGAGGTTTTGAGATTACGTCACAGCACTGCAATATGTGAGAGTCCTGGGGTGTGGCTGAAAGCCTGGAGGACCAACTGAACTTTCCATATATATATAGTTTTATGGGGTTGTATAGAGTGCTTATAGCATACATTGTATTGGGTTGAACATGGAATCCTAAGTGAAACCATTTATCCCTTTGGCTATTGGTGTTGCCTGTTTTATATGGAGCCAGTGAAGTCCAAGACTGAGTGGCATTGTGTTAGGATGATGAAGCATTCTAGGCAAGAGTCCCTTAATTGGGGGATGTGCAGCTCGCTACCCGGATAGATGCCCGGCTACACCTTCCATGAAAGTTTCACATGATACAGATGTGAAGGAGGCAGGATCCTGTGCCTAAAGGCTGGCAACAGGCAAGGAGACATTTTCCTAAACCAGCAGGTGGTGCAGCACTGTCAGGACATCACCCCTGACATCCTCTCTTGCTCGACTCTTACCTTCTTCCTCTAAGTATGAGGATATTCTCTGATGTTTCGGCCAATCCACGTATGTGGAATCCCTTCAGTTTCACCAATGAGAGCTCATTTCTAAATTCATGCTAATTAAACGAACCACTCATTTCACCAGTGAAAAGCTATTTCTGATATTCAGTAAGCTAAGTAGCAAAGCCTCTGGTGCTTATCAAGATATGACTAGCTTAAAGAGAAGTGAATAGCTGAAACGCACAGCCAGGTCTGAAATGTGACACTTTCTGATATAAGACTAGCTGACTCCTGGAATCTGAATTCTCTATTATGGTCAATGACTCTCCCTGAAGGTAAAGCTTGAACTAACTGATCTATGCATTGTATATTACCGTCAATGCTGAAGAATATTTTATGAATTTTTTAATTTGTTAAAAAAATTTCAGAAGGAGCATCTCCTGTCCATCAGTTAATTCAGTTTACTTTATAGTCTCAACACGATGACTACAGTATGTTTTTTGTTTTTAATTTGCTCTTTACCTCTACCACACAGTTATTCTCTTCACTTTGCTTTATAATCAACAAAGGTTTAGGGAAATATACATATAGGTAAGGAAAATATCATGAGGAGAACCCAGGACATGCATATATTGAACACACACATCCTAAACATGTTGTTGTCCTGAAATCCTAATGAGTAGCTTTGCAAGGAGTTTATAGGCCTCAAAGTGGCCTCCTTTGTGAGATTTCCACTTTATTCCCTGATGCCAGGTGTAGTTGTGAGCCTTCTCATTCTGTCCAGATTCTATTGGTCTGTAGCTGGGAAAAGTATTCTTTACCATCAGATCCCTGTCTAATTCTTTTATTCTTGTCTGGTTTATTTACTTTTTCACTATATTTCTCCCAAATAGTTCCCAACTTGGACCCAAGATAAGTCAGTTTCCTGGACCTTTTGTTGTTGAAGGCAGGGAAGCTATTATCATCCTGTGGTGCCTAGTATAGGCTGTCCTTTGACTTGGCCACACGTATTCAAACAGATGTTAAAGGGACAGCATATTCGAATGTATTAAAAATGCTAAAAAGTTGCTTAAAAGATGCTTAAATTTCAGGGAGTTCTCCGATTGAGTGTCTGGATTTTCTGATCTTATAATCTCTGCCCATATGCCATCTCTACCTCTAAAGAAAGAGACATCTTCTCAAAGAAACAGCTCTTAGTTTCATTGAACGTTTCTATTCTTTTTCTAGCCTCTCTTTCATCTATTTCTGCTCTGATTTTTGTTATTTATGTCCTTCTACTGACTTTAGGCTTTGTTTATTCTTCTTTTTCTAGTTCTTTTAGGTACCGTGTTAGATTGTTTATTTGGGATTTTTCTCCTTCCTTGACGTAGGCTTCTATTGCTATAAATTTCACTCTTAGTACTATTTTCCCTGCATCTCATAAGTTTTCATATGTTGTTTTTTATTTTCATTTTTCTCTAGTAATATTTTGTTTTCTCCTTTGCTTTATTCATTGATCCAATAGTTGTTCAGCAGCATGTTGTTTAGTGTCCAAATATTTGTGACTTTTCCAACCGTTTCTTGTAGTTGATTTCTAGTTTCACACAATTGTGGTCAGAAAAATGCGTGATATGATTTCAGTCTTCTTAGAATTATTGAGGCTTGCTTTCTTTCCCAACATATGTCTATCTTTGAGAATGTTCCATGTGAACTTGAGAAGAATGTGTATTCTGCTGTTTTGGGATGAAATTTTCTCTATATATCTATTAAGACAATATTGTCTGATGTTTCATTTAATACCACTGTTTCCTTGTTGGCTTTCCGTCTGGATGATCAATCCATTGATGTGGGTGGGGTGTTGAAATCCCCTAAAATTATTGTGTTGCTGTCAATTTCTTCCTTTAAGTCTGTTAATAGTTGCTTTATATAGTTTGTTGCTCCTGTGTTAGGTGCATGTATATTAATGTGTTATGTCTTCTTAGTGGAATGTCCCTTTTATCTTTATATAATGTCTGTCTTTGTCTCTTGTCAGGTAAGGGAAACAAAAAAAAAATAAGCAAGTGGGACTACATCAGACTAAAAAGTTTCTGCACAGCAAAGGAAACTGTCAACAAAATGAAAAGACAACCTACCAACTGGGAGAAAATATTTGCAAATCATATGTCTGACAAGGGGCTAATTTCCAAAATATATAAAGAACACATACAACTCCACAACAAAAAAATGAACGACCTGATCAAAACATGGGCAGAGGATATGAAAAGACATTTTTCTGAAGAAGTTATACAGATGGCCAACAGGCACATGAAAGATGTTTAACATCACTAATTATTAGGGAAATGCAAATCAAAACTACAATGAGATATCACCTCACACCCATCAGAATGGCTATTATTAAAAAGGCAATAATAAGTGTTGGAGAGGATGTGGAGAAAAGGGAACCCTCATACATTGCTGGTGGGAACGCAAACTGCTGCAGCCACTAGGGAAAAATGATGGAGATTTCTCAAAAAATTAAAAATAAAAATACCATAAGATCCAGCTATTCTACCTCTGCATATTTATCCAAAGAATATTAAGTCAGTAATTCAAAAAAATGTGTATGCACCCTTATATTCTTCACAGCGTTATTCACAATAGCCAACACTGAGTAGCAACTCAAGTACTTATCAATGGATGAAATAATAAAGATGTGATATATATACATATATACCATGGAATACTACTCAGCCATAAAGAAGACAACCTCATGCCATTTGTGACAGTATGGATGGACATTGGCGGTATTATACTGAGCAAAACAAGTCAGATAGAGAAAGAAAAATACTGATTGATTTCACTTATATGTGGAAAATAAACAAACACATAGATAAGGAGTACAGATTGTGGTTACCAGAGGGAAAGAGAGAAAGGTGTAAAAGGGCACATATGTATGGTGATAGATGAAAACAAGACTATTGGTGGTGAACATGATCCAGTCTATACAGAACTGAAATATAGTAATGTAGACCTGAAATTTACAGTTATAAGCTATATGACCTCAATAAAATTAAAAAGAAATTTATTTTTAATATAGCAAGACCCACTTTACACCTGGGCTGCAGGCAGCCCACACACTCACTGAATTACACAGAGGGGCAGTTTCCCAGTTGAGTCCTGTCTGTTTTGCCACCATTGGAACCTCCTGATGAAGAACACAGGCCCAAGGATGCTGAGGCATGTGGGACCCCTGGAGCAGGGAATGGTCTGAGAGTGTGTGACACAAAGTATCTGTGCAGTGCATACCGGGTTGTGAGTTTGTGCTTCTCTTCAGGGTACGCCTTTGATCATAATCTGCAGATAACTCAAGGAAAATCACTGGTAGGCTTGTTAAATGGAAAATTCTCATGTCCCAACTTCAATGCTGCTGAGTTAGAATTCCAGGGAAGGGGACACTGTACTTGTCCAGTTATTACCGTGTAGACTGAAGTCTGAGAAGCACTGCTGCTGGCGTCCAGCTGTAACCACTGCCCGAGGTCAAAGCTCCACATCTTGTGAAGCCTGAGACGGCTCCCAGGGGAGATTTCTGTCTGTCGTCTGCAGAGGGGCGGCCACCTTACCTCTTCCCGCTGACTCGCTTCCCTAACTGGCTTCCTTGTGTCTCTCTTAGTCCTTTTCTTTACCTTCAGAGATAACTGGGAGAGGCAAGATAGAGATAAAAATTTTACTAAACCTAACTTTTAAGTAATCTTTAAAAAATTGTACAGCGTTCAGATGTAATATTTAATTTTATTTGGGGTTGTTTTTTGTCTCTGTGCCTTTTGTTGTTTTAAAGTATTTTGTGTTATTGGCTGGGAAGATAGCATGAGATTAACATCAGCTTTATATGGAGCCGTAAACCAGGAAAGCACTTTATCTTGTCACGCGGAATTAAGAATCACATTTGTGTAATGATGTATAAAGGAATTTGGTTGTTTTATTATTTGTTTTTTCTTCTTTTTGGCATAATAAAGTCCCAGTTTCTTCTTGGTGGACTGAGCAGGACTATTGATGTCTGATCTATAAGTGAAGAGTTAATAGAAGGACATTGTTACTATTCAGAAATCTCTCCTTCACCAACTTTTCTTAAATGGTAGCATGGGTGTTAGAGTTAAGAATTTTGATGTTTCCCCCATTGGATTATAGAGAGAAATATAGTCATTAGAGACTTAACTTGGAGTTGTAGTCAAAGAGCGTAACATAAGAGCACTGAGCTTGGGCTCTGCCATTTATCAGCTTTGTAACCTGGGTGAGTTTTCTAGCCACTGTACCCAGTCTCTTCATCTGTAAAATGGTGAGAAGAACAACATCTACTAAATCAGGATATTTTGAGGGATATAGGAGTTCATGTATGTTCAAGCACAGAAGTAACATTCAGATTGCCGTGCCTGGTTCAGTAGAAGTGTTTGCTGCTGTTATTATAATTATCATTATTTTATCTCCTTATCTTCCTCATGAGTTCCCTGTAAAACCAACAATGATCCACAGTGTCAACAGTTTTATTCTAGGTCCCTGCTTAAAGGCCTGCAAAGGAAGCCTCGTGCTTATAACCTCCTGTTTTATCCCAGTCTCTGGAGGGATGCATTGACCTCTTTCTTCTTTGCACTAGGCACTGAATGGGGGCCCACACCCAACCCCGCATGTCTTCTTTTTAGTGTCCGATTCTTTTGAAACACTGCTTGGTGTTTACTTGGTGGACTATACTCCCTGACATGAACAACTCATGGGAGATAAGATGTAGGAAACATTGTTCTATGTAGGTCTCTGAGTTTATCATATAGCAAAGTACAGTTGATCAAGGGCCAAGGTAGAGTTCCTTAATGCAAAGATCTTCAGAGATGAGGGTGTTCTAATGTGACACCACCTGAAAATAAAGGAAGAACATAAAAGCATATGTAGTTTTACAAGGAAAAGCACACAACTAAAAGAATTGATCCCATTAAATACACTATTCTATTTGTTTATGCATCAAATTACTGATAGGAAATAGCCACGTGTAGAGATAGTAGAATTGATCGATTTCATAGAGAATTCTTTTTAACAGTTGTTCATATCTTGTGTTTTACATCATCGATTAGGGTAATATTTTCATCTTTTCCTGTCCTAGTGTCTTTATCTTTCTCAATTTTTCTAAGAGATATATTTATATTATCGTCTAAAATTCTAGGGCAATTTAAAAAAAGTTATGAAACATTTTAAGTTGTTGATATTGTATATTGGAGGAGCACTAGATTGCAAGTGAATTAGTGATGATTAGAGTTTTAGTTTGGTGAAAGATGGTAGTTGGAATTGATACCAGGATGTTTGTAACCCAGTTTTTTCTTCATTTTTTGATGTAGTTTTCAAAATGACAGAGCAAGTAATTTTTAATATAATAACTTGTCTCATTTTAAAATATGTGTTCTTGGAGAGGGTGATGGAGGTAGGTAGAAAATAGTTTAATGTAGTGACTTGTTTTTCTCCAGTTGATCTGTTATAAACCCAACAGCCATATAGCATCCTTTTGTCCAAATGACCTGATGGCACTTTCTTGACTTTTCTTACTGTGACTCTAGCAATCTGAGGTCACACTATCTTCTCCCTCCTAGTCATGTTTTCAGTAGTAAGAGTGATATTGTCAATAATATAGTGACAACTTTGCACACAGTCTAATATTTACTAAAATATATATATATCAATTGCATACTTTGATAACATAATTGTTAAGTTTGAACTATTTGCAGTGCATTTAACAACTGATTGTTACACATTATTGTGTAGTGACATCATGGTTAAAATCATTATTTGTAACATGTGACCCCTTTCAATTTTATTTTAAAGGAAAGGGTTCAATGACTCTTTTCTTTTTGAAGAAGAAAGACTTGCATTTCCATCTTAGAAAATTGAGAACTGGTTTTTTGCCTTTATTTTTTTGTCTTCAGCTCTTCTTCC